>NC_051309.1:155032500-155335531 GCF_015220235.1 Choloepus didactylus
AGTAGAAGAAAAGAAATAACAAGGATTAAAGCAGAAATAAATGACATAGAGAACAAAAAAACAATAGAAAGGATAAATATCACCAAAAGTTGGTTCTTTGAGAAGATCAACAAGATTGACAAGCCCCTAGCTAGACTGACAAAATCAAAAAGAGAGAAGACCCATATAAACAAAATAATGAATGAAAAAGGTGACATAACTGCAGATCCTGAAGAAATTAAAAAAATTATAAGAGGATATTATGAACAACTGTATGGCAACAAACTGGATAATGTAGAAGAAATGGACAATTTCCTGGAAACATATGAACAACCTAGACTGACCAGAGAAGAAATAGAAGACCTCAACCAACCCATCACAAGCAAAGAGATCCAATCAGTCATCAAAAATCTTCCCACAAATAAATGCCCAGGGCCAGATGGCTTCACAGGGGAATTCTACCAAACTTTCCAGAAAGAACTGACACCAATCTTACTCAAACTCTTTCAAAACATTGAAAAAAATGGAACACTACCTAACTCATTTTATGAAGCTAACATCAATCTAATACCAAAACCAGGCAAAGATGCTACAAAAAATGAAAACTACCGGCCAATCTCCCTAATGAATATAGACGCAAAAATCCTCAACAAAATACTTGCAAATCGAATCCAAAGACACATTAAAAAAATCATACACCATGACCAAGTGGGGTTCATTCCAGGCATGCAAGGATGGTTCAACATCAGAAAAACAATCAATGTATTACAACACATTAAAAACTCGAAAGGGAAAAATCAATTGATCATCTCAATAGATGCTGAAAAAGCATTTGACAAAATCCAACATCCCTTTTTGATAAAAACACTTCAAAAGGTAGGAATTGAAGGAAACTTCCTCAACATGATAAAGAGCATATATGAAAAACCCACAGCCAGCATAGTACTCAATGGTGAGAGACTGAAAGCCTTCCCTCTAAGATCAGGAACAAGACAAGGATGCCCGCTGTCACCACTGTTATTCAACATTGTGCTGGAAGTGCTAGCCAGGGCAATCCGGCAAGACAAAGAAATAAAAGGCATCCAAATTGGAAAAGAAGAAGTAAAACTGTCATTGTTTGCAGATGATATGATCTTATATCTGGAAAACCCTGAGAAATCGACGATATAGTTACTAAAGCTGATAAACAAATTTAGCAAAGTAGCGGGATACAAGATTAATGCACATAAGTCAGTAATGTTTCTATATGCTAGAAATGAACAAACTGAAGAGACACTCAAGAAAAAGATACCATTTTCAATAGCAACTAAAAAAATCAAGTACCTAGGAATCAACTTAACCAAAGATGTAAAAGACCTATACAAAGAAAACTACATAACTCTACTAAAAGAAATAGAAGGGGACCTTAAAAGATGGAAAAATATTCCATGTTCATGGATAGGAAGGCTAAATGTCATTAAGATGTCAATTCTACCCAAACTCATCTACAGATTCAATGCAATCCCAATCAAAATTCCAACAACCTACTTTGCAGACTTGGAAAAGCTAGTTATCAAATTTATTTGGAAAGGGAAGATGCCTTGAATTGCTAAAGACACTCTAAAAAAGAAAAACGAAGTGGGAGGACTTACACTCCCTGACTTTGAAGCTTATTATAAAGCCACAGTTGCCAAGACAGCATGGTACTGGCACAAAGATAGACATATAGATCAATGGAATCGAATTGAGAATTCAGAGATAGACCCTCAGATCTATGGCCGACTGATCTTTGATAAGGCCCCCAAAGTCACCGAACTGAGCCATAATGGTCTTTTCAACAAATGGGGCTGGGAGAGTTGGATATCCATATCCAAAAGAATGAAAGAGGACCCCTACCTCACCCCCTACACAAAAATTAACTCAAAATGGACCAAAGATCTCAATATAAAAGAAAGTACCATAAAACTCCTAGAAGATAATGTAGGAAAACATCTTCAAGACCTTGTATTAGGAGGCCACTTCCTAGACTTTACACCCAAAGCACAAGCAACAAAAGAGAAAATAGATAAATGGGAACTCCTCAAGCTTAGAAGTTTCTGCACCTCAAAGGAATTTCTCAAAAAGGTAAAGAGGCAGCCAACTCAATGGGAAAAAATTTTTGGAAACCATGTATCTGACAAAAGACTGATATCTTGCATATACAAAGAAATCCTACAACTCAATGACAATAGTACAGACAGCCCAATTATAAAATGGGCAAAAGATATGAAAAGACAGTTCTCTGAAGAGGAAATACAAATGGCCAAGAAACACATGAAAAAATGTTCAGCTTCACTAGCTATTAGAGAGATGCAAATTAAGACCACAATGAGATACCATCTAACACCGGTTAGAATGGCTGCCATTAAACAAACAGGAAACTACAAATGCTGGAGGGGATGTGGAGAAATTGGAACTCTTATTCATTGTTGGTGGGACTGTATAATGGTTCAGCCACTCTGGAAGTCAGTCTGGCAGTTCCTTAGAAAACTAGATATAGAGCTACCTTTCGATCCAGCGATTGCACTCCTCGGTATATATCCGGAAGATCGGAAAGCAGTGACACGAACAGATATCTGCACGCCAATGTTCATAGCAGCATTATTCACAATTGCCAAGAGATGGAAACAACCCAAATGTCCTTCAACAGATGAGTGGATAAATAAAATGTGGTATATACACACGATGGAATACTACGCGGCAGTAAGAAGGAACGATCTGGTGAAACATATGACAACATGGATGAACCTTGAAGACATAATGCTGAGCGAAATAAGCCAGGCACAAAAAGAGAAATATTATATGCTACCACTAATGTGAACTTTGAAAAATGTAAAACAAATGGTTTATAATGTAGAATGTAGGGGAACTAGCAGTAGAGAGCAATTAAGGAAGGGGGAACAATAATCCAGGAAGAACAGATAAGCTATTTAACGTTCTGGGGATGCCCAGAAATGACTATGGTCTGTTAATTTCTGATGGTTGTAGTAGGAACAAGTTCACTGAAATGTTGCTATATTATGTAACTTTCTTGGGGTAAAGTAGGAACATGTTGGAAGTTAAGCAGTTATCTTAGGTTAGTTGTCTTTTTCTTACTCCCTTGCTATGGTCTCTTTGAAATGCTCTTTTATTGTATGTTTGTTTTCTTTTTAACTTTTTTTTTCATACAGGTGATTTGAAAAAAGAAGGGAAAGTTAAAAAAAAAAAAAAGAAAAAAGACAAACAAGGGGAAAAAAAAAAAGAAAAAAAAGATGTAGTGCCCCCTTGAGGAGCCTGTGGAGAATGCAGGGGTATTCGCCTACCCCACCTCCATGGTTGCTAACATGACCACAGACATAGGGGACTGGTGGTTTGATGGGTTGAGCCCTCTACCATAAGTTTTACCCTTGGGAAGACGGTTGCTGCAAAGGAGAGGCTAGGCCTCCCTGTATTTGTGCCTAAGAGTCTCCTCCTGAATGCCTCTTTGTTGCTCAGATGTGGCCCTCTCTCTCTGGCTAAGCCAACTTGAAAGGTGAAATCACTGCCCTCCCCCCTACGTGGGATCAGACACCCAGGGAAGTGAATCTCCCTGGCAACGTGGAATATGACTCCCAGGGAGGAATGTAGACCTGGCACCGTGGGACGGAGAAAATCTTCTTGACCAAAAGGGGGATGTGAAAGGAAATGAAATAAGCTTCAGTGGCAGAGAGATTCCAAAAGGAGCCGAGAGGTCACTCTGGTGGGCACTCTTATGCACACTTTAGACAACCCTTTTTAGGTTCTAAAGAATTGGGGTAGCTGGTGGTGGATACCTGAAACTATCAAACTACAACCCAGAACCCATGAATCTCGAAGACAGTTGTATAAAATGTAGCTTATGAGGGGTGACAATGGGATTGGGAAAGCCATAAGGACCAAACACCACTTTGTCTAGTTTATGGATGGATGTGTAGAAAAGTAGGGGAGGGAAACAGACAGACAAAGGTACCCAGTGTTCTTTTTTACTTCAATTGCTCTTTTTCACTCTAATTATTATTCTTGTTATTTTTGTGTGTGTGCTAATGAAGGTGTCAGGGATTGATTTAGGTGATGAATGTACAACTATGTAATGGTACTGTAAACAATCGAAAGTACAATTTGTTTTGTATGACTGCGTGGTATGTGAATATATCTCAATAAAATGATGATTAAAAAAAAAAAAAAAATTATATGGAAGAATATTAATTTATCTTTGCAATAAAGCAGTATAGAATTTTAGGAAGTTCACATTAGCAGTCTCTTCATGAGAAAACAAACCCAAATCTTTAAAAAAAAAAAAAGTATGCTTTTCTTATATTTTACACTGATAAAAAAATTTCAGGAAAAGCACATATTGCTGTTTTTAAAACTCACAATATCTAACCATTCTCATTTTGTCAAGGATTGAATTTGAGTTCATGAACTTGAATTATTTTATATGAAAATGCTTCTGTGCCAACAGTTTCCAAGAGAAGGTTTTTTCCCCCTTAAAAGCTTAGATAGTTTCTCTCAACTAGGACTCCTCATTTTAATCACAGAACACAGAAAATTATTTGAGTAACTTTTCTTAATTCTCCCCAGGAGGATACATTACTAGTATCATTGTAGATACAAGGAGACGTGTTAATGCATTACACACAATGGATGTCTTAAGGAATTAGGGCTTAATTCTCTGGTGGAGGGGGAGGACCTAGTAAGAGTACATTCAAAGGAAGAGAACTTTTGCTTTTCTTCTTGAAATTCTGTTTTCTTATATTTATATAAGCCTTACTAGTTTCTATAAACCAATCAGAACCAGAGATCCCTAATTTAAGATAAATTGTAACCCAGTTTATTAATATGCTTGGAAAGTAGGAAAATACTTCAAGTACACAATAAGAGGTAAAGATTTTTCTCAATTACTGGCATACAGAGACTCAGACAGTATACAGCTTCAGGTCAGCAACCTCAGCTATGGGACGAAAGTAAATGCAGAACACAAAATCTTGCTGGCTCAGATCTCCATGATCAGATATGAAATAGTATGCACAATAGATATGAGCTCTTCTAATTGAGTTGCACTTACATATAGGCAAATATACTATGTGGGGAAGAGTTAATCTGAGTTCAATTCTCAGATTTTTTAGAAGCGCGGGATTTTGGCATTAGCCTTGGCTGGCATCTGAGAATTTGGCTTTTGGAATGTTCCCTACATTACTAATTGATAAGGCTATTTTTTGTGGCTGGGGCAGTATTGTACCAGACTGCCTTAACTGTGCAAACAATGTGATTTGCGATGAATACCAACTTTCCTTCTGGAGTTACAGTTTTGGTAACTGTGGCTAGTAGCACAGGTAGAGAGTACTGGAGTGACCAACTTTCAATAAAAATCCTCAACTCTGTATCTGAAATAAGCTACCTTGGGCAGAAACACCTCACATATATTGCTGCAATTCATTGCTGGAGGAAGAAGTGTTTTCTATGCAGCCTCTGTGAGGGAAAGCTTTGGAAACTACACCTGGATCCCTCCAGATCCTGCCTGTTGAGTCTTTTCCCCTTGCTGATCCAAAGCCATGATTCCCAAATATTTTTGCCTCTAGTGGGGAGTAACTTATTGGCTTTGTGCAAACCAAAAAGAACCAAACTTGGACATGAACCAAAAACAGAAACAAAAAAGCAGAGGTAGACGTAGAGGGAAAGTAAGTCATAAAAAGTAAATTTCTGTTGCCACTTTCAATTCACTTTGGAAGAGTGACGTAAAGTGCAAATAAGGAAGTTGCTTCAAAGAACACTTGAGGAACAGAGTCTAGTCAGTAGAGAAAAAGTATGTTAAATTAAGCCTTTAAAGTGAGGAACAAAACTGGTTAATGTCCTACAGGGCAATAAAATCATAACCTTTGGAGTTATCTTTTCTAACAGACAGAAATGGTTTGTAACTCTACCAGACAGAGGCTAATATGTAACTTTACAGAATTTGGACCATAATCTTTAGTACATAGTGACCCAAACAAAGGTCCATCTCTAGAGAATTATATAATTCTTAGGTGGTTATGTATGATGGTTAACTTCATGTGTCAACTTGGCTATGTAAAAATGTCCAGTTGTTTGCCCAAGCAGTGTCTTGTTTGTTAGTGTAAGGGTATTTCATAGATGAGTTTTTTATCTATACTCAGCTGATTGCATTAACAGTTGATTGCATCTACAATCAACAAAGTAGATTGCCCTCCACAATGTGGGGAGTCTCCTCATCCAATCAGTTGGAGGTCTTAAAAGGCAGAATTGGGGATTTCAAAGGTCAGAGGAGGAATTCAGACTCAGCTTCAGCATTGGCTCTTGCCAAAATTTGCAGCCAGGCAGCTTCGCCTGGGGAATTCAGACTAAGGACTTAAGTATCACATCTCTCAGTTTTCAGCTCACAGCCTGCCCTCCAGTGTTCCGACATGCCAGCTCTCACAGTCACATGGATCATTTTCTTATAATAAATCACTTAACATATGTCATGTAGATGTAACTATAGCTATATATCTATATCTATGTCTATATCTATATATCTCCTGTTGGTTCAGTTTCTCCAGAGAACCCCATCTAATATAGTCTATTAGACAATGCTCTAGTGTAACAATAGAAAGACACACAGTTATCCTTTTGCTTTATTTATCTTATCACAATGATAACAAATATATCAATAGTAAATAACTTAAAACTAAGGAGTATATTTGGACATAGTTGGGAAGCATATAGAAAATTACCTATCCATCACCCTAAAATCCATAGCTTATGACAAAAGGTCATTTGATTCATTCTAATAAAATCATTATATTTATGAAAAGATTATGTGATAAAGATACTATGCTAACCTCAAGTGAAACAATGGATGGTACATTTTTTGATGAAATGTCACACTGTATTACTTTTTAATTAACAACAAAGGGAGATTTGTGCTACTTTGAAGTAATGAAGTATCATGGAAAAGGATTTTTACCAAGGATAAGAATTGTAGATATATAAAATTTTCTTCCTGTGAATTACTAGTGACAGTTACTACATTGCTATTCACAATTTATTTTGTAATCTATAACACCTGCATCATGCTGCCATATGATTCTGAAAAAATGAACACAACTTTCAATTAATAAGATAAGATCTAGTTGGATGGCATAGAAGGAAGGAGGAGAGGTCAATGAATCAATGTTTGTCCAAAGCAAAGGCTATGCACTAATGTATTATGGAAAAAACTTCATAAAATAAGTGGGCTTATCTAACATTTATGATCTTGGCTATATAATAAAATTTCCAGAAACCAAATTATAGTCTAACAACCTAACAAAATGATCATTTGACTCCCTGTGCACCAGGAAATGGAAAATGGTGTCTATAAGAGAAGGGTCCATCACACATGATCTAGCTACATCTTGCAAGGAGATTGATATGACCCTTCTTACTTTTTACACATATTCAAGCACCAGTCTCAACTTAGACATTTCATAATGAGCACTAAATATTTCTCAGTTCCTCCTTTCAATGATGATGATCAGAGCAGCTGTTCTCATAACCCGTATATACAATCAGGACCGCATATTTTAGAGATTAGTACAAACAATCACAAACCCAGGCCTTGATTAATGACCAGATAAGAAATACTTGGCAGAAATCCAAAAGTCAAGGGAGAAGCAGAAAACTAAGACTGGAACAAATGATGTAATTTTAATCACAAAAGAGGAAAAACCTTTAAAAACAGCTTGTAATTTGCTATTAGAATTCTTATGTATTCTTAAATATTCAATAGAAGAAAGGACAACTAGGTCAATGCAGTAACCTTTGAAAAGGACACATAGCTCTCTAGGTGCTGGTGTGAAAATTAGATATGGTCCAAATTGCTAAAATGCTAAAATCATATTGTAAAGAAAAGGAAGTATAACATAAAAACCTTGGACTTCTTTAGATTTTAGGGGAATGTCCCTTACTCTCTTACCATGTAACAGAATGTCAACATTTGTGCCAATGCAGAGAACACAACCACATAGTTTTCTCTTTCTGGATCCTTCTCTTAAGTTTCCCTGGTGAGCACTAGAATGTTTTACCTGAAACTCTAAGCAGTTGTCTTCTTCCTGAAAGGCTTTACCCCACTGGAGGAATAACTCCTGCCTTAATTTCCTCCAAATATCACTCATATCAAGCTTGAGTATTTAAGAAAACCTTAGTAATGGCTCAATGATTAAAAAACAAAAATGGACTCATTAAATAAAAACCTTAAAACTGGATAAAAGCTACCAATATTCACCAAATCTTATTCCAAGACCCATTTCTAGATTATTTTGGGGGCCACTTTCCTCAACTTGCTGCTGGTTTCCATGTCCTACACATTTGTGCCCATTTGGCTATATTAAGTCCCCCAGAAACAGCCATGTTCTTTAATGCAGTGTTGTGGGAGCAGATTGATTAATCTTTTTGATTGGGGTGTGGCCTCTTGCTTGAAGGTTTCCATGGAGATATGACTCACCCAATTATGGGTAATACCTTTGATTAGATTACTTCCATGAAGGTGTTACCCCACCCATTCAGGGTGGGTCTTAATTAAATCACTGGAGTCCTATAAAAGAGCTCACAAGCAGAAGGACCTCAGAGCAGCTGAGAGTGACATTTTGGAGAGATGCTTGGGAACTGACTGCTTTGGAGATGCTAGCCCAAAGTTTGCTCCAGAGAAGCTAAGAGAGGATAAAACACCCAAGAGCAGCTGAGAGAGACAAGTCCAGAGACATTTTGGGAGAATGCCATTTTGAAATGCAAACTGGGACCAGCAGGCACCAGCCACATGCCTTCCCAGCTGACAGAGGTGTTCTGGACACCATTTGCTGTTCTTCATGAATGTATCTTCTTGTTGATGCCTTAGATTGGACCCTTTATGGCCTTAGAACTATAACTTTGTAACCAAATAAACCCCTTTTATAAAAGCCAATCCATTTTTGGTATTTTGTGTAATGGCAGCATTAGGAAACCGGAACAACATCCTAACTAGAAACTAGAAAAAAAATGATAAACCTCTTTTTTTCACATCCTTTAGTCCAAAGTTCCAAACACCTTTATCTGGCCCCAGGCCATAAAATTAACATCATAATAATCTGTTCAGATCTGTACCAGGCCCACAATATTCAACAACTCATGTGGAGCACAGTATTTGTATTATTTTGCTACACTTTCAAGATTCAAACATTGTGGTTCAAAGTTCAGTCTTTATCTTACTTTGCCAGTACAAAGTTTTTCCAAGGAAAATTTATCAAAGTGGTTCCTTCCAATACAAAGACCTCCCCCAAGGCAAAAATATATTGCATCTCTGAAATGAAAAAATTCTCTATGACCATTGCAGCTTCAGTAACATTAATGTTGAAGGCCACCTCCAGAAATTAGTGGAACTGCTCAAGCTAATTTTTTATTAAACTTTTATGATAAAGAAATGAAAAGACAGTTGTGCTCAGATTTTTTAGCAGCCAGAAAGTAAATGACTGTTAATTAGTTCATGCCCATATCAAAATTGATTTCTTTTTTATATTTTTAAATTCCATTTCCTTGTTTCTTGAAGAAAACAGAACAAGGATTTTTAATGTGAAACTGATAAATTCTGGATAAATTGCTGTTTCAAAATCAGGGAACAGGACTTCTGCTTCCAGAAGTTGGAATAAATGTACTTTTCCCTAATCCTCCCACTAACTTTAACTAAAAACCCCAGACATTATATATAAAACAAATATAAGAAGTCTTTGAAAAGCAGAGAGAAGAAAGCACACCAGCCAGGGACTTTAGGACACAAAGAACGACATGATGGTGAGTTATTTGGGTTTTGTTTTGCCTCATATGTCCCAGACTTGTATCTGAAGAACTTGGCAGCTTGGAAACATAAATGGGAACAGACAAATAAAGCACCATCAAAGCCCATTCTTTCCAGCCAAAGCATCAAGAAAGGGGCAGATTAGCAAGAAAATATTTCAGTGACTGCTGTACTCTAGCCAAACACTACAGAGAAACTGTGCTCCCACCCCATCCTCCCCAGCAAAGGCAAAGTGGTGAAACTAGGCTTTCATCCTTGCCAGGCTATAATGAGGCACCCTAGCTCCCCCTCACCTTACCCCCTGGCTGAGAAAGCCCAGTGGAGAAGAGGGATTTTCATCCTGTTGGGGCATAATGAGACTTTCTGACTCCTTGCAATGTTAGTGGTGACATATCAGGAAAATATCAACCAAGGACAGGTTATATGTATTAATAGCAGATAAAATGGATATTAAGATACAAAGTATTTGTAAAGATGGAGTGTCATTAATGATAAACAGTTCAATGTACTAAGAAAATACACATACCTACATATATAAATACATAAACCGAAACAACTTAAAGAGAAATAGCTTGAACAATTTTGTAACTAGTAACAAAATTTAAAGCAGTAGTTTAAAATCTTTATACAAATAAAACACTAGGCATGGATGATTACTGAGTTCTACCTGTGCATAAAGGAGTAAGTCATTCTTATTTTATATAAACTCTTCCAGATAATAGAAAATAAGCTCATTTTATGATGCCAGCATAACCTTAAATCAAAGTCAAAGACTTGATGAGAAGATAAATGATAAAACCATTTCATTTTGAATAGATAAGTAAAAATTCCAAATTATTAGCAATTGAATTCAACATTTTATTTAAAAAGATAATTGGTTATAACAAAATAAAATTATCCCAAGTATCAATGAGGTCTTAATATTTAGACAATCCATGAATGTAATTCATCCACATAAAAAGCTGAAAAGAAAAAAATAAAAAAACATGATCTGTTTCAGTTTGCTAAAGCTGCCAAAATGCAATATACCAGAAATGGTTTGGCTTTTACAATGGGGATTTATTAGTTCACAAATTTACAGTTCTAAGGCCATGAAAATGTCTCAACTAAGACATCAACAGGACAATACCTTTTCTGAAGAAAGACCAATGGCCCCTGGGGTTTCTCTGTCACATGGGAAGGTACATGGCCAGAGTCTGCTTGTCCTCTCCTGGGTTTAGCTTCTGGTTTCTGTGGCTTTCTCCAAAATGTCACTGAGCTTGTCTTAGCTTCTCTCTTAGCTTCTCCCAGGGGCAAACTCTGGATTACATATCTTAGTTTCTCTGAGCCCTCTTCAAAATGTCTCTGCCTTTTATCCTCTTGTAGAGAACTCCAGCAAGAGAATTACAACCCACCGTGAATGGGCAGGGTCACATCTCCAAGGAAACAACCTAATCAAAAGACCCCATCCATAAAATGTCTGCCCTCACAAGATTGGATTGAAAGATACAGTCTTTTCTGGGGTACATAACAGATCCAAACCAGCACATAATCCTTTTTGTAGACACAGAAAAAGCATTTGAAAGAATTACATAATTCATGATAAAAATACTTAGTAAATTAGGAACTTCTTTAGAAAGAAAATACTTTACTTGATAAACAATATAAAACAAACAAACAAAAAAAAAAAAAACATGTAGAAAGAACATTATCCTAAATGTCAAAAGCATTCCATTCAAAAATGGGAAGGAAGCAAGGATCCAGACCCTTAGAACTTCTATACAATATTATGTTAGAGGTCCCATCCAATATAATAAAATAAGGAAAATAAATTTCATGACAAAACATTGGAAAAGATGAAATAAAACATCTTTTGGATGATGGGATCATTTACACAGAAAACCCAAAAATGCCATGCAAAAAAAAAAAAAATGGTTGGTAACAACAGGAAAGTTTAGTCAGATATGTGGAATGAAGATAATATACAAAGTTAATCTGCATATTTATAAGCCTGTGACAAAGAAGTAGTACCTATAATTACATAGATAACTATTTACCATAACACCAGATAACAAAGATCAAGGAATAAATCTATCAATGTGTAGGATCTATATAGGAAAATTTATTAAAATTTTATCAATATATATTAATAATGAAATGAATATAACTAACTAAATAAATAAATAATATTGCATAACTGAAAAATATCTATGTTAATGAATAAGAAGACTTACTGATATAAGTTGTCAATCTTCTCTAAATTGGTTTATATAGTCAATAAATTTTCAATCAAAAATTCCAATAAGGATTTTCATAGAACTTTATGAGATGGTTCTAAAATATGTTTGGAATAGTAAAGGGCAAAAAGAAAAGAAAAGAAAAGAAAAGAAAAGAAAAGAAAAGGAAAAAAAGAAAAGAAAAGGAAAGGAAAAGGAAAAGAAAAGAAAAGAAAAGAAAAGAAAAGCAAAGCAAAGCAAAGCAAAGCAAAGCAAAGCAAAGCAAAGCAATAAAGAAAAAAAAGCCAGAAGGCTTCTAAGAAGAACAACAAAGAAAGAAGACTTCCCTTTCAGGTCTTATTATAAAGCTATAATAATTATGAATGTGTAGTATTTATACAGAAATAAGCTAAAGTGCCCAACTTTTCCTGTTTTTACATGGCTTCTTAAATACTCTTCATCTTCCTTCAATGTGTAAGGTAAAAATTCTATTTTTCAAGCTTATAGATCTGTCTAAATCCATTCAGTTCAACAAACTATATGTGCAACTTTAATACAGTTCATCTGAATGCATTCAACTTATTTATACCCTCAAATGAGAGTCCTTATAGAGATCATGGTGCAAACCTGCTCTCAGCCTCTGTATGATCTTTCACTGCAGCCTCTTTACAAATCAATTTACATACCTATATTGGCCTTCATGATAACACTTCTACATCTTTGATCAATGGCTATTGTAAATATGTCAAAAATGCTGTATGTTTGATATATGACATTAGAACATTCATCCAAAGTCATAGAACTGGAGAGGGGGCAAGATGGTGAAGTGGTAAGGTGTGGAATCTAGTTACTCCTATAGGGAAGCAGATAAATAGCCAGGAACTGTATGGAACAGCTGTTTCAGGTACCTCTGTAACCAGACACACATTGTACACAAGTCTGGAATGGTGGAATGACTGAGATTGCACTGAAGAATTGTAAGTTTCCCCTGCCAGCAGGTATGGCAGACTATCTTGGAGCTGGTTCCCCAAGGGAAAAAGAAACAATCTGTGCTGGGAGCAAGGAGGGGTCTCAACCAGGCCCCAACTGCAGAATTAGCTAACAAATTCAGACTGCTGAATAAAAACTCCAAACAAAGATAAACCAACAGCAGACATGAAAGGAACTGGGAGGATTCAAGCCCTAGGAAGTGGGACTAACAGCAACAACAACAACAACAAAACAGAGACTTTTGGAGTTGGAGGTATTCAGAATACTGGAAAAGGACTGGGCTCCAAGAAAAAGGGGAACACAGAAATGGATAACAACTCTGGTTGTTGTTTACAAACCTGGGGAGCTGGGGTCTGGCTCTGAAAAGGATTTTATTTTTTTTTCTTTTCCTTCCCTCCAACTCTTTATTTTTTGCTTTTCAGTTTTTTCACTTCTCCATCAGAGCTGCCAGAACTCTCAGAATTCAGCCCTGCCCTGGGCAAGAGTAGAATTAAAGTTGTCTGAGAGTCACTAGTCAGGTGAAAGAGACAATTTACTAAGGGGCATATTTTTTAAATAGTCTGTACTGAGACTGACAAAACTTGGAGGCTGGAGAAAGGACTTGAAAAGAGAATCATGTTTTTGTTTTTGTTTTTGTTTTTGTTTTTATTTTAACCTATTCTAAGTAGCTCATTACAGAAAGCCTTAGATATTTTCAATTGGTAGCTGGACCCATACAAGGGTGGAGCTAAGATAGGAATGAGAGACAATGCAATAAGTCTAGAAGGGGAGATAATTCTCCAAAACAAGAGGGTTGGGGCCTAGCTCAAGTGGTGGTCATTATTCAGAGAACTCAGACCCCAGGGGCTGGATAACACAAAGAGCTTGAGTCAACCATGCCCTTGTCAGGGACAGAGGCTGCCAAGAATTAAATGCACAGCACCTCTTTACATGGTGGGGAGCTGTGAGCTGAAAAGAACCACCCACTGGACAGGATAGGAAAAGCACGGAGTCTAGAGGCTACACGGGAGGGTTTGATAAACTATGGGTTCTTATTCTCAGGGAAACTTCATATGGATTACACTCTCCTCCTGAGAACTGGGTCTGTCTGGACTGCAAAAATCTGATTGGGGTCAATCATATCTGGGGAGACCTCTCACAAAAAGGTTACATAGAGGCAGGGCAAGAACCAGACAAACAAGAGCTGAAAAATTCTGATCAACTAAACAGAAACTATGTTAGGGGTCTAGAATAAGTTGAACTGAACACCAAAGAGCAGATAGAAACAAAGCCAGTCAACAAGAAAACCCTAGGTAGAAGAGTGAAAATGAGCTCCAGAATAAACCAATCAAGAAAATCAGATGCCTAGAGAGCTAAAACTAATGAGCCATACTAGGAAACACGAAAATGTGGACCAGCCAAAGGAACAAACTAACACTTTAACTGAGACACAGTAATTGAAACAACTAATTAAAGATGTTCAAACAAATCTTCTAAATCAAATCAATAAACTGAAGGAAAATGTGGCAAAAGACATGAAGGATATAAAGAAGACACTGATGACCATAAAGAAGAATTCATAAGCTTGCAAAAACAAATGGCAGAACTTATGGGAATGAAAGGCTTAATAGAAGAGATGAAAAACACAATGGAGACATACAGCAGTGGATTTTAAGAGGCAGAAGAAAGGATCAGTGAATCAGAAGACAGGACAACTGAAATCCTACATACAAAAGAACAGATAGGGAAAACAATGGAAAACATGAGAAGAGTCTTAGGGAACTCAATGACAAGATGAAGTGCACAAACATACATGCTATGGGTGTCCCACAAGGAGAAGTGAAAAGGGGCAGAAAGAATAATACAGGAAATAATCACTGAAAATTTCCCCGCTGTTATGAAAGACGTAAGACTACAGATCAAGAAGCACACCATACCTCAAACAGAATAGATCCCAATAGACCTACTCCAAGACACTTACTGATCATATTGTCCAATGTCAAAGACAAAGAGAGAATTCTGAAAGCAGCAAGAGAAAAGCAATCCATCATGATACAAGGGAAGTTCAATAAGACTACGTACAGCTTTCTCTGCAGAAACCATGGAGGTGAAAAGGCAGTGGTATGATATATATAAGATACTGAAAGAGAAAAATTGTCAACCAAGAAATCTGTATCTAGCAAAACTATCCTTCAAAAATGAGAGAGATTAAAATATCTTCATACAAACAGACACTGAGAGAGTTTGTGAATAAGAGACATGCTATAAGAAATATTAAAGGTAGTGCTATAGGCTGTTAGGAAAAGACAGGAGAGAGAGGTTTGGAGAAGGGTGTAGAAATGAAAACTATCAGGAAGGGTAAAAAGACAGGGAGATAAATAAAATCTAAAAGACAAAGTGGTAGACAAAAGTATTGCCCTTACAGTAATAATACTAAATGTTAATGGATAAAACTCCCACCCAAGAAAGACATAAACTGGCAGAATGGATTAAAAAAAATAAACAAAAACAGGATGCATCTATATGCCATCTATAAGAAACTCATTTTAGACAGGACAAAAATAGGTTGAAAATGAAATGTTAGAAAAAGATACTTCACACAAACACAAACCAGAAAAGAGTGGGAGCAACTATATTAATATCAGACACATTAGACTTTAAATGTAAAATAATTAAAAAACAAAGAAGAACACTATATATTAATAAAACAGAAAATTCATCACAAAGACATAAAAATCATAAATATTAATGCACCAAGCCAAAGTGCCTGAAAATACATGAGGCAAAAACTGACATTTCTGAAGTGATCATGGTTAACCTCTAGAGTAGACCCCATGTTGGGTCACAAAGAAAGTATCAACAAATTTAAAATATTGATATTATACAAAACAGTTCCTCAGATCATAATTGAATGAAGTTGGAAATCTATAAGAGGCAGAAGGTCAGAAAATTCACAAATATGTGGAGGGCAAACAACACACTCTTAGAAAACCAGTGGGTAAAGGAAGAAATTACAAGAAAAATTAATAAATATCTCAAGGCAAATGAAAATGAAAACACAACATATCAAAACTTATGCAATGCAGCAAAGGCAGTTCTGAGGGGGAAGTTTATTGCCCTAATGGCCTATATTAAAAGAGAAAAAGAGGAAAAATTGAGAAATTAACTGCTTACCTGGAGGAACTAGAGAAAGTAATTCAAAAGCAAACTGAAGGAAAGAAATAATGATTAGAGCAGAAATAAATGAAATTGAGAACAGGAAAACAATAGAGAAAATCAACAAAACCAGAAGTTCGCTCATTGAAAAATCAATAACATCGATGGACATTTAGTTAGGACTAACAATGGGGGGGGGGTGGAGAATGCAAATAAATACAATCCAAAATGGGAATGGGGACATAATTACTGACCCCACAGAAAGAAAGGAGAAAATGAGAGGATACTATGGGCAACTGTATGCTAATGAACTCAAGAACTTAGATGAACTGGACAACTTCCTAGAAAAGTATGAACAACAAACATTGACTTGAGAAGAAACAGATGACCCAGCAAACAAATCACAAGTAAAGAGATTGAGTCAGTCATCAAAAATCTCCCAAAATAGAAAAGACCAGGACCAGCTGGCTTCACATGTGAATTCTACCAAGCACTTAAGAAAGAATTAACATCAGTCCTGCTCAAACACTTCAAAACAATTGAAGAGGAGGGAAAGCTACCTAACTCATTCTATGTAGCCAACATCACCCTAATACCAAAGTCAGACAAAGAAGCTACCAAAAAAGAAAATTATAGACCAATCTCTTTAATGAATATAGATGCAAAACTCCTCAACAAAATACTCACAAATTGAATCCAATAGCACATTAAAAGAATTATACATTATGACCAAGTGGGATTTATTCCAGGTATGCAAGGCTGGTTCAACACAAGAAAATCAATTAATGTAATACACCATATCAGTGAATCAAAGCAGAAGAACCACATGATTATCTCCATTGATGCAGAAAAGGCACTTGACAAAATTCAACATCCTTTCTAGATGTAAACACTCAAAAGGATAGGAACAGAAGGGAACTTTCTCAATATGATAAAGGAAGTATATGAAAAACCTGCAGCTAACATCATACTCAATGGAGAAAGAATGAAAGCTTTCCCTCTTAGATCAGGAACAAAACAGGGATGCCCACTGTGATGGTTGGGTTCATGTGTCAACTTGGCCAGGTGACCCAACTGTCTGGTCAAGCAAACACTGGCCTAACAATTGCTGTGAGGACATTTGAGGCTGGTTGATAAACCAACAGGCTGGTTTATTGGATCATCAGTCAATTGACTGCAGCTGTGACTGATGACTCATCAAAGGGTGTGCCTTCCACAATGAGAGAATGCAATTGGCTGGATTTGATCCAATTAATCAGTTGAAGACTTATAAGCAAGACAAATAGAGGACCTTCACTTCTTCTGCTGCTGCCCAGTGAAGCATTTCCTGAGGAGTTCATCGAAGTTGCTGGTTCATTTCCTGAGGAGTTCATCGAACATGTTCATCGAAGATCCCAGTTCATTTCCTGAGGAGTTCATTGAAGTTGCCGGTTCATTTCCTGAGGAGTTCGTTGGACATCTTCCTTGGAGTTGACAGTTTGTTGACGGCTCTACAGAATTCAGACTCGTGCATACCCACAGTTGCGTGAGTCACTTTTACAATTTGATAATTAGAGACACCTCTCATTGATTCTGTTTCCCTAGAGAACCCTAACTAATACACCCACCATCACCATTGTTATTCAACATGTGCTGGATTTTCTAGCTAGAGCAATTAGGCAAGAAAAAGAAATAAAAGGTATCCAAATTGGAGAGGAAGAAGTAAAACTTTCACTGTTCACACAGAACATGATCCTATATGCAGAAAATCCAGAAATATCTATGGCAAGGCTACTAGAGCTAATCAATGACTACAGCAAAATGGCAAGCTACAAGATCAACATGCAAAAATCAGTAGTGTTCCTACACACAAGTAATAAGCAACAGGAGGAGGAAAAGAGGAAGGAAATTCCATTTACAATAGCAGCCAAAAGAATCAGTTATTTTAGGAATAAACTTAACCAAGGCCACAAAAGACCTTTACACAGAAATCTCAAGAAACTGCTAAAAAACTGGAAGAACATACCATGTTCATGGATTGGAAGACTCAACATAGTTAAGATGTCAATTCTACCTAAACTGATTTATAGATTCAATGCAATACCAATTAAAATCCCAACAACTTACTTTACAGAAATAATCAAATTTGTTTGGAAGGGAAGGGTGCCCTGAATAGCCAAAATATCTTGAGAAATAGGAATGAAGTGGGAGGTCTCACACTACCTGACTTTAAAGCATCCTACAAAGATAGAGTGGTCAAAAATAGCATGGCACTGGCATAAAGGTAGCTATAACAACCAACGGAATTGAATTGGATGTTCAGAAATAGACCCTCTCATCGATGGACAATTGATCTTTGATAAGGCGGTCAACCCAACTCAACTGGTACAGAGAAGCCTCTTCAATAAATGATATTTGAAGAACTGGATACCCATATCCAAAAAAATGAAAGAGGACTCCTATGTCACACCTTATACAAATATTAACTCAAAATGGATCAAAGATCTTAACATTAGCACTAAGACCATTAGACTTTTAGAAAATGTAGGGAAATATCTTAAAGATCTTGTGATAGGAGGTGGTTTTCTAGACCTTACACCCAAAGTGTGAGCAATCAAAGAAGAAAAAGGTAAACAGGATCTCCTCAAAATTAAAAACTTTTGTAAATCAAAGGACTTTGTCAGAAAAGTTAAAAGGCAGCCTACACAATGGGAGGCAATATTTGGAATCCACTTATCAGATAAGGGTTTATTATCCAGAATATACAAAGAGATCCTACAACTCAACATCAGAAAGACAAACAATCCAATTTAAAAATGGGCAAAGACATGCAGACACTTTTCTGAAAAGGAAATACAAATAGCTCAAACACATAAGAAAGATGCTCAACTTCATGGCTATAAGGGAAATGAAAATCAAACCCACAATGAGATATCGTCTCACACCTACTAGAATGAACATTATCAAAAAAAAAAAAAAAAAAAAACAAAACAGCTAATTACAAGTGCTGGAGAGGATGTGGAGAAAGAGGCACACTCATTCACTGTTGGTGGGCATGCAGACTTGTGCAACCACTCTGGAAGGCAGTGCGGTGATTCCTCAGGGAGCTAAGTATAGAATTGCTGTATGATCCAGCAATTCCATTACTAGGTATATACTCAGAGGAACTGAAAGCTAAGACACAAATGCACATTTGTCAACCGATGTTTATAGTGGCATTATTCATGATTGCCAAGAGATGGAAACAGCCCAAACATCCATCAATGGTTGAGTGGATAAACAATTTTGAGTGGCTGCAAGAAGGAATGAAGTTGTGAGACATGCAACTAGGTGAATGGATCTTGAGGACAGCATTTTGAGTGAAATGCACCAGAAATGAAAAGACAAACATTATACTGCTTCACAAATATGAACTAACTATAATGTGTAAACTCTGAGAATTGAATCTTAGGGTACAGGTTATCAGGGGAATGCTTCTTTTAAAGATCCCTAGATTGTAAGCTCTTACAGCAGTTATATCTACTCTTAGGTTGTATTGGTTATCTCTAAATTCTGAGATGGTGAGCTGTTTGTGTATAAGCAGGTCAGTCTGTGGAACTTTGGGTATCTGTGTGACATCTGAGACTCATAGCTAGAGTTTGGCAGCTATGAATGTCAGTATTACCTCATACAGAAACTGTTTAAAAGCTTAAAAAGAAATCAGACTTCAATTATAGATATGAATGAAGCAGTTCTGGTTAGAACTAAGGCAAATCAGGCCAAAGGGTTAAAGATGATATTGACGGTGTTTTAAAACTTCAACTTCTGTATGAGACCAAGGGAAAAGATGTTTATTTGGTGCAGGATCTGTACTTTCTGTAGCACACTGAATAATTTAATATGTGCAGTCAGTTTATTCAAGCACCATAATTACATGGAATTTAGAATAGGAAGTGAGATCTGGTAGGTTTCTACAGATCAGTGTGAAAGCCCCATAGATTCCAAAGCAATTTGGCAGAGAATAAAAATGTATTTGCAGGGCCCCCCTAAGGAACTGGGAAACAAATAAATATTAAACTTCCTCACCTGGAAAATTACTAATATTCGCAGAAGCATTGAGGGCTTTCAATTTAGTAGGCCCAGCCATCAATCTTGGGGCTTGCCCTTATGAAGCTTGTTGCTGCAAAAGAGAGGCTACGCCCAGAGAACCTCTTTAGTTGCTCATATGCGGCCTCTCTCTCTAAGCCTACTTGGCACTAAACTCACAGTCCTCCCCTCTGTGTGGGAGATGACTCCCAGGATTGTAAATCTCCCTGGCAATGAGGGATATGATTCCCAGGGATGAGCCTGGATGGGGCATCATCAGATTGAGAAAGTCTTCTTGATCAAAAGATGGAAGCAAAATGAAAGAAAATAAAGTTTCAATGGCTAAGAAGTTTCAAATGGAGCCAAAAGGTCATTCTGGAGGGTATTCTTATGCACTATATAGATATCCCTTTGTAGTTTTTAGTGTATTGGAATAGCTGGAAGGAAATACGTGAAACTGTCAAACTGCAACCCGGGATCCTTGATTCTTGAAGACTATTGTATAACTATATAGCTTACACAGTGTGACTCTGTCATTGTGAAAACCCTGTGGCTCACATTCCCTTTATCCCATGTATGGAAAGATGAGTAGAAAAATGGGGACAAAAATTAAATGAAAAATAGGGAAGGAAGGAGGCATGGGATGTTTTAGGTGTTCTTTTTTGCTTTTATTTTTATTTTTTATTTTTTTTGGAGTGATGAAAATGTTCAAAAATTGATTACGGTGATAAATACGCAATTATATGATGGTACTGTGAACAATTGACTGTACACTGTGGATGATTTTATGATATGTGAATATATCTCAATAAAACTGAATTTAAAAAACAAAACAAAACCATAGAATGGTATACAGAAAGAGTCATACTTAATGCAAACTATGGACTAGGTTACCAATATATCAGTATTAGTTTATCAGTTTTAATAAATGTATTATACTAACATAAGATGTTAATAATAGGGGAAACTTTCTGTGGGGGTGAGCAGGGTGTATATGGGAATTTTCTGTACTTTCTGTGCAATTTTCCTGTAAACCCACATCTGCTCTAAAAATAAATTTATTTTTTTAGAAAACCTACCTAGGATTCAGTTTTCTTATACATAAAATAAAGATAAGAGTAAATCCCACCTCAAAGTATTGTTAGACAGGCACATAAAAGCAAATGTACATGCAAAATTCAGGGTTTCCATTTTAATTAGAAGTGATTATAAAGAAAATATAACAATTTGAGGGAAGCAATCACCCGAAGTAAAAGGAATGAAAAGGCTTTTCCCTCAATCTTTCTAACTCTGGAAAAGTGATTCCATTTCCAAGGATCATGTATTTCCCCCCTTAATGTCAGCTCTAACACTTGCTTTAAGTTGCAGGGTCTGCTGCCACACAGAAGGTGAGTGTTGTCCTATGATAGAGTGGCAGCTATGGTCGGTCAAATGCACCCAACCACAGAGCATCCACAGGCATCCTGCTGGCCAACACCCCGTTTGAGGGTTTAATTTGCCCACGCATTTTGCTTCATGCAGAGAAAAATGAAATCTGGAGAAATCAGAAGTTATTAAACATAGGCACACAAAAGAACAGGCACATACTGGTGCTGAGTTGTCAAGGAAAGATCACGAGGTACACCGTCTTCCTTATGTATTCAGCCAATATATTCTTTAGCCAATATATTCTCCTCAATAAACAAGTTTCTTAAATTCCCCAAAGAGCAGACCATTTTGTGTGGAGAATGAAGAAAATATTTTAGCTTGTATATCCAATATCCTTAATTTGTATTAACTCCAAACCCAGCAGACTTCCCTATTTTCCACCCGATTAATGCATTATATGGCTCAGTAGTTCTTACTTCACCCTGGTCCCTGATTATGGTAATGAGAATGTTGATTTGTACCATTCTTCCTAAGTGTCCTGTTCTGTTTTGGATCCAAATGTCAGAAACTGTCTCAAATTGCTAGGGGAAAAATGTGTAAGTATAAGTATAAGTATATGTATATGTATATGTGTATGTGTATGTGTATGTATATGTATATGTATATGTATATGTATATGTATAAATAAAAGATGGCCTCTGACCCAGGAAGACTATTGACTGGAGCACCAGGAGCTCCAGCTCAAGCCCCAGAGATGTGAGGGAGCCCAGCCAAGATTAGAAAAGTGCTATCCAATCTACAACTGACTGGAAGCAAATGAGTGAACCCAGTCAAGAGCAGCAGAACTGCCAAATTGACCTGAAAACTTATGAGCAATATTAACTGATAGCTGTTTTAAGGCAGTAGGTTTGGGAGTTATTTATTACACTGGCATAGATAACTGATACATCTATGTGCCAATCACTAGGCTACATGCTAGAGATCAAAGATAAATAAGGCACTTTTCTAACTCTCTCTTTCTCTCACACACACAAACATATCTTCTTGAGGGAGGTAGACACCTAAGCACAATTATAGAACACAATTATGCAAGGCTGAAATTATGATCTTTCATAGGGTTCATTCATTCAAAAAAGTAATTTTGGAATGTCTTTTATGTGTCATGCACTGTTCTAGGTGCTTGAGATATATCAAGAAACAAATCAGACAAGATCCTTTCCCCAGAGATAATAATAAACATTAAATATTATAAACAAATACATCAAAAGAACATTAGAAAGTGATAAGCATTGTGAGAGGGGAGCAGTAAAAAAAGTAGAGCCAGTAGGAGAATCAAGAATTTGAGACAGAGTGGGTAGAAATCAGATTGCTGTATTACAGTGGTCTGGTAGATCTCATTGAGAAGGAGAAAGTTGAGGAAAACCTTAAAGATGAGAGTTATACAAACAACATTTCCAGGGAGATCAACAAGCTCGAGAAAGACTCTAAGTTGAGAAAGTACCTAGAGTTTTTGAGTAAGAGAACCTAGGCCAGTGTAGCTGAAGCAGAGTAAGAACAGGGCATGGAGTGAGTTGCTACACAGTGTGTTGTCAGAATACAGGCTCAGGCATAACAGAATATTTCAGCAAATGACCACTTGATTACTTACACAACACAAAGGGTTCAAAAGAGCAGGGGAAGACATCCCATCATGGCCAGTCTCCTAGGGAGTCCAAAATTCTCTGGTCAGTGTTGGTGGATGGCCGCTCCACATACCCCACTTCATGTCAGGAAGGACCCTGTGCTGTTTGAGTGTTGAGTGTTTGTACAACCCAAGGGAGGTGGCCCTGCCACTGAGAGTTCCTGCCCTGATAAGCATCTGGGGTTGCTTGTTCCCAGTTTCCAGGTTTAAGGTCTGGTTGGACCTTTTCATTAGACCTAACATCTCCCCCAGGCTACAGAATGGAAACAGAGACATCTGTGCACAAGAGGAAAGGAGGCAGGATAAGTGAGGGTTGGGAGATGGCTGCTGAGCATGTGTCTGTGACTCAGTCAGCAAGGGAAATAGTTGTAGAAAAGGAGAGCAGATTTTTGAGGAAGCACAAGGTAGAACACACACATCCACCAATAAGAGTAACAAAGATTCCTAGAGGAGGTGACATGGTCTCAATGTTAAGGCAAAATATGGGAGTTCACCAGGTTAGTGGAGAGAGACACTCAGAGTGTGGAGTGAGAGAGTTAGATAAAAGGGAGTTATTGTTCGTCCTGGTAAGAAATGGGGATAGAGAGGAGACTGTGGATTCAAGCAACATTAAAAAAAAAAAAAAAAAAAAAAAAAATCACTGAATGTGGCAAATGGAGCAATTCTAGTATTTCAAATTTTAGACCACTGGAACAGCAGGATCATTGGGATGTTAGGAGGTATTTAAATAGTAAATGCAAAGAATAACAACATTCATTCATGCTTTATTTATTTATTCAATGAATGCCTAGAATATGCCCAGACACCATTGGTCCTAGGAATATAAAGAAGAGTAAAGCAGTGTTATGTCATCAAAGACCATACAGTCCAATAATTGACCATCTTTCCCAAAATAATGAGCCCTTAGTGAGTGGTTAGTGTGCACTAAATAAGTTTTAGGTGCATTACAAGGATCATCTCAATAAATCTTTACAATGGCACTTTGAAATAAGTTAGACTATTATCCACGTTTTAAAGATGAAGAAATTTGGACTTTGAGAGACTGACTTATCCAAAGTCAGACATTTAGTAAGTTGGATAGCTGAGATCTGAACCCAGGACTCTCTGTCACAACCCCATACAGCATTACATTGAGTCAGACCTACAAACCAGTTAGTACAAAAAAGGAAATACTCTATTCCCCCTTACCAAGTTACTTACTTACTTTTACTTTTACTTACTTCCCCCTTACTTACTTTTTGACTTTTAATTTTATTTGTATTCTTATTTTTATTATTACTATTTTGGAGTAATGAAGATGTTCAAAAATTGATTGTGGTGATGAATGCACAACTATATCACGATATTTTGAACAATTGATTGTAAACTTTGGGTGATTGTATGGTATGTGACTATATCTCAATAAAATTGAGGAAAAAAGAAGTATAATGGTATGACAAGCCCCCATCCTAAACTACATTTTTAGACTGAGGCCCTTGAGCAAACAAAGGCACTCTTATCAGGCCTAACATTCCAAGGGTCCAGAGATCACCTCCCAGAACCAAGGACAAAAGCCAGACCTTTGTCTGAGTGGTACAAAAGGCTTCAGAGTGGTGATTTTTTTAATTAAGTCTTGCCAGGTGAATGAGTTTTCTCCAGGCAGTCAGGAAGGAAACGGGGGGTAGAAGAGCCCAAGCAGTGCATTCTGCAGAAGAACAACTGTGCTGAGTGGGCTTTGTCTGTCCCTCCAGATCCATGTTCCACCCTCCTCCACCTTGCTTTGTGCTTCAGGATGCATTGTACTGTCCCACCTCCTTTACCTTCTGGGGACAACTGAACTTATCAAGGGTGGATATTAGGAGATTGGTGTGTGGGAGGGGAGAGAATTGGGTATATTTTCTTCTGGCTCCCTCACTATAAAGGCCAAGGATTGACAATGGTTGCATTCATTCCTCTACCAAAGATCACCTCTCCCGTTGAGAAATCTTGTCAACTACAGTATAAGTACAATTTTCTCCATTTCCCATAACTGCTTCCTCCCTCATGTGTAGTAAAGAATTTGGCCTTTCCCAAAGAGAAGGTCTGGCCTTTGTCCTTGGTTCTGGGAGGTGATATCTGGACCTTTGGAATGTTAGGCCTGATAAGAGTGCCTTTGTTTGCTCAAGGACCTTGGTCTAAAAATGTAATTTAGGGTAGGGGCATGTCATACCATTATACTTCTTTTTTCCTCAATTTTATTGAGATATAGTCACATACCATACAGTCATCCAAAGTTTACAATCAATTGTTCAAAATATCATGATATAGTTGTGCATTCATCACCACAATCAATTTTTGAACATCTTCATTACTCCAAAATAATAATAATAAAGATAAGAATACAAATAAAATTAAAAGTCAAAAAGAACACACAAAACATCCCATCCCCCAACCCCCTGTTTTTCACTTACTTTTTTGTCCACATTTTTCTACTCATCTTTCCATACACTGGATAAAGGGAGTGTGAGCCACAAGGTTTTCACAATCACATGGTCACACCATATAAGCTATATAGTTATACAATCATCTTCAAGAATCAAGGCTACTGGATGGCAGATCAACAGTTTCAGATATTTCTTTCTAGTTATTCTAATACACGAAAACCTAAAAAGGGACATCTATATAATGCATAAGAATACTCTCCAGAATGTCCTCTCGACCCCATTTGAAATCTTTCAGCAAAAGCTTTATTTTGTTTGATTTCTCTTTCCCCTTTTGGTCAAGAAGGCTTCTGAATCCCATGATGCTGGGTCCGGATTCATACATGGAAGTCATGTTACACATTGCCAGGGAGATTTACACCCCTGGGAGTCATGTCCCATGAAGGCAAGAGCGTAGCAAGTCCACCTGCCAAGTTGACTTAGAGAGAGAGCCCACATCTGAGCAACAAAAGAGATTCTCTGGGAGTGACCCCATATACTTTTGTGGTGAGGGCTTGTCACGTAATAAGGACCAACAATGTGACATAGGGTGGGAGCTTTGGGTTACATGGTGTCAGTTGACCTGGTGGCTGAGATCAGCCACATGGACAACCAATCAATCATGCCTGCATAATGGATACTCAATAAAAACTTTGAGCATTGAGGCCTGGATGAGCTTCCCCAGTTGGTAATACCCAGTTGACAATATTCTGTGCATATTATCACATATAGATATTGGAATAGTAATGTATCCATGACTCCATGGGGAGAGGACAACAGAAGCTCCACATTTGGAATGCTCCTGGACTTGCCCCTATGTCCTTATTCCCTGGGCTGGTTTTAATCTATGTTCTTTCCCTGCAATAAGCTGTAATCATGAGCAATAAAGCTTCCAGTGAGTTCTGTGAGTTCTTCTAGTGAATAACTGAAACTGAAGGTGTTTGGGGAAACCTCTGAACTTATAATTGGTGTCAGAAGTAAGGACTGTCTTTGGGGACTGTTCCCTCTCACTGTAGAGTTGGCCTCAAAACTCTTTGCACCTTGTCCCTTCTGTCTGGAGGTGGTAATAGCTGCTCACTGGTGCCAGTCCCCGTATACTCAATCATCTTTGTCAGTTTCTTAACTCCGACCCCACCTTTGAAAATACTGCTCTCCCCAATCTCTCATTTTTTAAAAAATAACAACAGTTTTACTGAGATTTGATTCACATACCATACAATTCACCCATTTGAGGTACACAATTCAATGATTCTAGCATATTCACAAGGTGTGCAAACATCATCACAATGAATATAGAATATTTTCATCACACTGAAAAGAAACCCCCTGCCCTTTAGCAATCGTCTCCCCCATTCCATCTTCCCCTCAGCTCTAGGCAACCACTAGTCTACTTTCTGTATGGATTTGTCTAATGTAGACATTTCATGTAAATGGAACCATACAATCTATGGTCTTTTTGTGAATGGTTTCTTTCATTTAGTGTAATGTTTTTAATATTCATGTCCATATCTCTTTACTTTTTATTGCTGAATAATATTCTATTTTATAGATATACTACATTTTAGTTGATGGACATTTGGGTTGTTTCCACTTTTTTACTATTGTGAATAATGCTACTATGAACATCTGTAGACAAGCTTTTTTGTGAACATATGTTTTCATTTCTCTTGAGTATATACTTAGGAGTGTAATTTCTAGGTTATATGGTTACCATATTTAACCTTTTGGAGGACTGCCACACTGTTTTACAAAGTGGCTGCACAATTGTACATTCCCACCAGCAATGTATGAGGGTTCCAATTTCTTCACATCTTTGTCAACACTTGTTATTGTCTGGCATTTTTATTATAGCCATGTTAGTGTATGTTACATGGTATCTTATTGTGGCTTTGATTTGTATTTCCCTGACAACTACTGAAGTTAAGCATCTTTTCATATGTGTATTGGCCATTTGCATATCTACTTTGGAGAAATATCTATTAAGGTACTTTGCCCATATTTTAACCCCCAAACTCTTAAAAATGCATCATTTATGCCCTCAATTTTCCACTGGAATCATGATGGATATGTATCACAAGGACCATCCAGAATTTTAGAACAGGTCCTACTTCAAGGTATATAAATTTAGTGAAAGATTTAGGGCAAGCCATATGCACTAGGTGTGCAAACAAAATAAAATAATTTCCATATTACTATGCTGACCTCAGTGATTTCTTTTGAATTGCAGTTGTATCTCAACATGGTCTCTTAATTACCTGCTTTTCATTTGACTCATTTACTACTAAACAGTCCCCAAAACACAAGACAGTAGGTACTTCTCAGTCCAGGTCACAGGAAGTGGAATTTTAGGGCTCCAATTTGGTTAGTTCAACTTTTCCAGCAAGCAAAAAGCCCTGGCAGTTGAAATACTGAATAAGAAAATGTAGAGATGATATTGATGATGGCCTCTCGTATTTGTCAAAATAATTCAGACTTTGGTAAGACACTGGCTCCAATAAAGTTGGGGTTTGGAGACACACAGATCTGGATTCTGGGTTTGAATATGTACTCCACTATTTACTGCCTGCATGACTTTGGACAATTTATTTGATCTCTTTTATCCTCAGTTTCCTTGTCCATAAAATTAGGATAACAGTATTACTGTATGTAAAATACCTGTGATCTGTAAGTTCTTGCACTGCTTTCTCATGTTAATTTGGTTCTAAAAGGCATCCCTTTCCTTCATAATGTTAAGTACGCAGTACTAGACAACTTCACATAATATTACAAAGGACACATTTGATCCATGGTACAGGTGAATCCATTTAACCATACGTTTTATTACAAAAGAATTCTAAGACATATTGAATCACTCATTCCTTTTTTTTCAACAATAAATAAGACAAAGTCTTAGCCATCACAAAACTAGATGTGAATACAAGCACTCTATTTATAAAATTATAAACTTAAAGACAAAATTGTGCTTAGGGATCTCTTCACCAATCTGCTGAAAAGCGGCCTTGTTATTTATCTAAGACATGGATTAGATCATGAGGCTGGGAAAGTAGTGTTATATCCTTTATTTCTTTATAATTGAGAGCATGTTTGTATTTTGTACTGACAAAATACTAAGTGAAACAGAGCCATTCCCTTTTGAATTCATTGCCATATGCTGATGAATTATGCATATGTAGGGAGGGGCCCTTCTCATGAAACTAATGCTATAACTCAAGAGAGCAAGAGAAGAAGACTGACCTTTAAGAAAACAATGAATTTATAGAAAACCAGTCCTCCAGACATCCACCCTAAAAAGTGTACACTTATCTGCAGAACACAGAGATGAGTTACACTATTAACTCAAATAATAGTTATGCCTTCATCCTGAAAATTGGGGAACTATTCTAGGACTATAAATAGCCTAATTGTGAGAAATGCTAGAGATGGAGCTACAGAGGCAAGTAGAGGGTTTTTTTTTTTTTTTCCTGACTGCAAATGGAACATGAAACAAGTGCATTTAAAGTATATAGAATGTTGGCAGCTGTGTAATCTGGTTCTGGGTGCTCTTGTCCTTAAATTATATATAATTACTTTATTAAAGTGAGTCAGTTTGAACTCAAAAGGATGCTTTAAGGATGCCTTAATCTTTTTTGCCAGTCCCCATTAAATTTACTTGCTGGAATAGTTCTTTCCTGACCCTGGATTAAAACTAAAGTAAATTTCATAACTTTCTCAACCACTCTCAGATGATATAGTAATAGTAGGTACTAAAAAGGCTAGTCTGAGTAACTATCACATCCATCATTCTCTTCTCAAATGGTATCTTCTTAGTGAGCACTTCATTGACCATCTTGTTTGCAATTGCAAACCCCATTTCCACCCCAGCCTTCCTTAACCTCCATCCTACTGCATTTTTCTGCCTTCTAATAAATAATTTACTGATTTAATTTTCTGTCTTCCTTCCTTCCTTTTTTCCATGTGGTTCCTTCCTTCCTTCCTTCCTTCCTTCCTTCCTTCCTTCCTTCCTTCCTTCTTTCCTTCCTTCCTTCCTCCCTCCCTCCCTCCCTTCCTTTCCTTTTTTTCCTTCCTTTCTCCCTCCTTCCCCCCTCTCCCTTCCTTCCTTTCTTCCCTTTCTTCCTTTTTTACTGATTTATTTCTTGACCCTAATGCAGTTGCCACCTATTGTACACAGTTATTAAATATTTACTGAATAGAAGAGTGAGTCAATAATCCAAATTCTCATCTAGTTTAAAGCTTTGCTTGTCTCCCAGCTTGGGCTTACTTATGCAACCACTAAATGGATAAGGAAGGTGTGGGAGGCTCCTCTATTTTTCACTCCCTTTCTTCACCCACTAATCAGCTGTTACTTTGGGCTGCAAGAATGTTGTACAGTGGCAGAATATGTAGTTAGAGACATAAAATTACTTACAGTTGTAACTGAGCATCAAGGCCAATTTAATAACAATTGTAAATGCTGTTTCAGTTTGCTAAAGCTGCCAAAATGCAATGTACCAGAAGTGGATTGGCTTTTACAATGGGGGTTTATTAGTTCACAAATTTACAGCTCTAAGGCCCTGAAAATGTCCGAGTTAAGGCATCAACAGGAAAATACCTTCTCTGAAGAAAGGCTGATGGCCTCTGGGGTTCCTGTGTCACAGAGGAAGGCACATGACTGGCCCTGCTGAACCTTCTCTCCCAGGTTTAGCTTCTAGTTTCAGAGACTTTCTCTAAAATGTCTCTTGGATTCTGTCTCAGCTCCTGTGGGTCCCTGCTTGCTTCTCCCAGGGGCAAACTCTGGATTACATATCTTAGCTTCTCTCCAAAATGTCTCTCTCAGCTTCTCTGAGCTCTCTCCCTCCATGAGCTCTCTTAAAGGACTCCAGTAAAGAATTAAAACCCACCTTAAATGGGTGGGGTCACCTCTCCATGGAAACAATCTAATAAAAAAGTCCCACCCACAATAGTTCTGCTCCCACAAGGGTGGCTTAAAAGAACATAGTCTTTTATGGGATACATAACAGATCCAAACCAGCACGGATGCACAACTGCCAGTGCTTTGTTTTGTGGGGTGCCTTTGTGTGACTCCACATTTCTTGAGGTTTTCTCACTGCCTTGATGTACGCCTTACCTTGACCAGCAGGCTGCTTGTGACATTACTTAGCTTTTGCATCGAAACGTTTTATTTGCTAACTTTCAAATTAAAAGAATAATTTGAAATAATTTTCAAACTTCACTTGTTCTAGAAAGCAAAATAATTATGTAACATAAAAGTGCATAAAGGCAAAACAAATCCTCTTCCTTCTTCCACATTCCCAACTCTACCAGGAATCAACGTAAATCCCAACTCAATGTAAATGACCTATTCCCTACCTGTCTTTTAGTTTGCATTTATACCTACAAGCTATATACAAATACATAGTGGATGTCTTTTTTTAACTTTTTATTTTGAAATGCTTTCAAATTTACAGAGCAGTTGCAAAAATAATACAAACCCTATATAGAGTGCTTCAACATATTCCTACCCACCCAGCCCCCATAACCACCAATTTTAACATTTGCCTATCAGTCTATTTATCAATCCATTTTCTGAACTCTTGAGTGTAGGTAGCATGCATCACGCTCTGAAACCTTAATATTGCCAAGTACATTTCCTAAGAACAAGGATATTCACTTACGTTACCATCTTAAGTGCAGTTATCAAGTTCAAGAAATTTAACAGTGATACAAAGTTTATAGTCCATATTCCAATTTTTCATATATCCTAATAATGTCCCTTTGATCCTTTCCTCCTGCCAGGATCATATATTACATTTAATAATCATTGTCAATTTAGTTACTCTCTTTTGCTGTTGTTGTTAATTGTGGGAACATATATACAACATAAATTTTCCCATCTCAAGCATACCATTCAATGAAATCAATCACATTCACACTATTGCAATACCCTCACTACTTTCCATTGCTAAAAGTTTCCCATTTCCCCAAACAAAAGTCCTACACCTATTATGCATTACCTCCCTATTCCCCCTGCCACCTGCACCTCTCTAAGCTTGTATATTTGCTAACTCTTTTTTTAATACTTACCATGGAGCTTAAATTTAACATCTTAAATCTATAACAATTTTGTTTGCATTGATACCAACTTAAATTCAATAGTACACACTATGTTCCTATACCCCTTTATCCCCCACCTTTATGTAGTTCTTGAAACAAATTACCTGCTTATACATTATGAATCCAAAGCCACTAATTTATCTTTACATTTTATGCAATTGCCTGTTATATCCTTTAGGAAGTAAAAAGTGGAGTTACAAACCAAAAACACAATTGTACTGGCATTTATATTTATCCATGTCATTACCCTCACCAGAGATCTTTATTAACTCATGCAGCTTTGATCTAATATCTATTTTCTGTTCCTTTCAACCTGCAGGGCCCTCTTTACCATCTCTTATAGGGTTCATTTACTGGTGATAAACTCCCTCAGCTTTTGTTTATCGTGGAATATATTAATCTCTCCTTTACTTTTTAAAGACAGTTTTGTCAGATACAGAATTCTTGGTTGGCAAATTTTTGTTTTCAGCACTTTAAATATGCCATCCCACTGTCTTCTTGCCTCCATGGTTTTTGATGAGAAATGGGCAATAATCTTATTGACGCTCCTTTGTATGAGACATATTGTTTCTCTCTTGTAACTTTTAGAATTCTCTCGTATCTTTGGCATTCAACAGTTTGATTATAATAGGTCATGGTGTGAATTTATTTGGTTTATCCTGCTTGGAATTTGGTGAGCATCATGGCCCTCAAGTGAGGAAGTACTGGGGGTAAGTTGTAGCAGTCTTTAAATAGTACACTTCTTATAAATTTCAACCCTGCTCCTTAAGAAGAAAAGGATGGAGTTTCTCACAGATCCTGACCATGAGATAAAACAGCAAGAGCATGGAATCTAAGCCACATTGATTTGGACTCAAATTACTCCTTTGCCACTTTGTAGCTGGTGATATCATATAGTCATTATATATCAGAGCTTCTGTTTCTTGTCTGTGAAAAGGAAATAATAACCATGCAACAGGATTGCTATGAAGCATATATAAGATCACAACCTTCTGAGGTAGGTAATATTAGGCACTCAAGTAACATTCAGGTCCCTCTCTTTTCCACTGGCCAGAGCTCTGTGCTGATATTTTCCCTAAGACAGAAAAGCTAATTTGAAATTCAAACCTCACATCCCTCCTGCTGGGAAGAAGAGCAATTGGAAAATAACACCTATCCCTTCCATCCAAGTATGTCTGTTTCCATTTTTGTATTCACTTCCCGTCTTTGTCCAGACATACGTAGGTGGTTGGAAATATCTTGAACTGACAGATTTGTGTCTTGCAAAATATTCTTTTGGCTTTGATAGACAGATACTTTCAGCTTACCTCTTCCTAATGAGTGATGCTTATAAATCACTTGAGTGAGTGATGCTTATAAATCACTTGAGTCTTAGATTTGAACCCAAGATTTAGTCAACTACAAAAGAAAATATAGAAAGTCAAGATAGCCGAGGGATATAATTAAAATTTGATTAATCCAGTATCTTTTCTTAGACTGTCTCTAGGTGACTCTAACCTCTTTACAAAATGTTTTGTTGCCTAACATGTCAGCTTGAGAAATATATAAGTTTTCAGCCAAAGAGGACTTTCATAGGGCAATAGGCCTACACTCTGCCTCCAGGCATAGAGCTTTCTAACGTTGTCACTACAAAATCTCTCTACTTGTTACTCCTTCGTAGACTTCAGGTTTTGAAAGTTTTTTACTGAATGTATATGAAGCATAAGCTTGTTTTCTCATCTGCAATTCATCAAGGAGACTTTGATTAATATCATATAACCAGTTTTTTATTGAAAGACTCCTTTTTGTCCTTATCAAAAGGAAAGAAATACTACATATTGGGTAACATTATAGCATCTGCATTGTAAGTAAATATATATTTTTTTTGTTATGCTTTGGCATCACACAGCCTTGAATTAGAATCACTTACTCCAGTTATTAGCTGTGTGATCTTGGCCTAAATATATAATTTGGATAACTCCATATAAGGATGCACTGGTCTTCAAAGTGTGGTCCCCAGACAAGGATCTTCACCATCATCTGAAACTTGTTACAAATGCAAATTTTAGGGCTCCACCCAGAAGTACTAAGTTATAAACTATGAAAAGGGTCCAGAAGTCTATGTTTCGAAAAGCCCTCCAGAAGATTCTGATGAACCCTGGATTTGAGGCCAAATAATCCAACTTCTAGGGTTTATCATAGAGATTAAATAAGTACATAATAAAGCAAACAAACACTTTGCACATCACATGGTAGACTCCAAAATGTTAGGTAATGGCATTGCTATTGAAAACCATCTGGATATCCCCATGTCTCCTTTTATCCATCCAGATTTGGAATCACTGTTCTGAGCCAGCAGGGTAGGAAAGAGTGTTGGCCATCTTTTAACAAATTAGGTTATTAAATGTCAAATTGTACAGGCTGCAAGAACCCAGGAAGCTTTGTTCAGAGGAGAACAGGGTCCAAGGTAGGAATTCCAATCACTATAAGAATGATATTCTCAAATCCTGGAATTAAAGTCACCTGGCCTCTCAGTCGCAGTCAGACAGCCTCTCTTTGGCAATCAATTAGAATCCTGTACATTTCCTTCCTTCTCAGGAAATTGTTGTTTCTACTAAAAATGTAGAAAATAATTAAAAGACACATTTTGGTACATTTCTGGAAGAAAAAAACAGACAGGGCTCTCTCAGATGGTGCTGTATCTTGTTGAAGGCTGGAGAAGCATTAGCACGTGAACAGAAAATGCCTTTTTTTGTCACTGTGTGATTTACACTCCCACACCTGGTTTAAGGGTTTGGGGCGTTAACCATCCCTTCTGGATTCCTGAGCCTGTGATTGCACAGGAAGGTGTTGGCCCTTTGAACACTTCATTTTCTGACTTGCCTAATACTGACAGCAGTGTGCCACTTATCTCTGCTTAAATGTTTTTAATGAGGCAGAACACCACACACACACACACACACACACACCAGATTTGACCAAGTCTATTAACTTCATTAGTTTTTCCATCTCTGCTTTTTATTTTCATCATAAATGGGATATTTTTCCTTAAGAAACTATAAAGAAAAGGAAAATGGATGAGTCAATTGCTCTATTCCTGAAGTTTAGTCAAGTCTTAAATAGTACTTTTGTTCTAAACTATGCTTTTTCCTCCTCCCTTCTACCTGTCTCACTCTCCTCTCTCTCTTCTCTTTTCCTCATATTCTCTCTCCCAAAATGCCCTTGCCACAGTTTTAAAGAGTTTGAGATGTAGGAAGAAACAAAATCTTTTATATCATTCAGGCATTCCTTCAATCTACAGAAGTATGAGAATGAGACTTCTTTAGTCACAAATCCCAGTAAGCATAAATTAAAGAAAAAAAGGAAAAGAGCTGGGATGTCAGAAGCTTGTCTTATCTATAATTCAAATTTAGACCATCTTTTCTTATGAAAGAACACCTGGGGAAGAAAGAAAAAGTCATCACTAATAAGCCTGTCCCTCCATCAAAAGCCTCCTGCAGGGACCTCTCTGTGGGCTTGGCAGTCTTAGTGAGAATGATGTCTCGGCCTTCTCACTGGCTTTGAAGAGGAATCACCACAGCCATTCTTATACAGAGATCTCTTAGGACTTAAAGTAAACAGGTCCTTTCAGAATCCTGCCATCACTTCTCCTACTTGGTGACTAGCCTTTATCTCACCAAAAGCTGAGACAAAACAAACAATTCACCCACACTGCAGGAGGCATCCCCTATAGCTTCAGGGAAAACTTGGTTTTGAGTTCAATTCTGATAATAACAACTTGTTTCTCGTGGAAATTAAAATCTCCTAGGCTTTGCTGCTTGTCAGGAGAGCTCAGTACCTCACATCTCAGCAGCTTCCAGAAGCCAGCTACATCTGACAGAAGGCTGAAACCTAGTGGTGAGCAGACCCTACTGGAGAAAAGGAGAAACTTTGAGCAGCTGTTGGGCTGAACTGTTTCCTTTGTGATATCACTTTTGCTATTTTAGAATACAGATATATATATATAGCCATAGTACTTTAAGCAGTCCTCTAGAGCTGGACATTTACTTTAATAGGGTAGAATTAAGAATTTGGCAATACAAATTAGTTTAGAACTCAAAATCTCTCCAATGTGATGTTTTCCCCACTCTCTCAGTCACTGCCTTTATTCAGACTTTGCCATCATTGTTTGCTTGGCTTAAGGAACAGTTCTCCTAATGGATCTCAAGAACTCATCCAGTGGTTCTCAAACTCAAGTGTAAACAAAACATCATTTGAAGAGCAGATTCCTAGATCTTATCCCCAGAGACTGCATTCTTAACAAGCACTGAGAAGATTCTGATATAGGGTCCCAAACCATATTTTGATAAACTTTACTAACTCTCCTCCCTCTATCCATGCTTCCTATGCTGCCAGAGCACACGTTCTATCATGTAAACTCGACCATGTCAGTTCCCACCAAAAGTTCTGATAGCTTCCCAATGCCTTGAAGAATAAAGCCCAGACTTCTTAGCTAGCAATAGTAGACATCATCATATATATATATATATACATATATGTATATGTTTGCCTCATTTTTTTCCAGAAAGAACAGGAAGCAAATTATAAAAGCCTATATACAACAATAACAAAAGGATAAGATAGATATGGAAATCTTTACAAAGAAAAAATGTAAATAGGAAAAAAAAGCTGAAGCAGAGGAGTGTAATACCAAGAATGCATTCAGCCAGTCCCTGTACTATTGCTCTAAATGGGTCCCAAACTTGCCTCAAAACCATTCAGCAAAAAATAGAGGTACAGTTCCCAGATGAGAAGCAAGTTAAGGAGAAGTACCATGTTCCTTCTCGATCCTGAGACTGGAGAGAATTTGCTCCCATGGGGCCTGAAAAAGTGAACACTTGGAATATAATGAACAATGTCCTCATAATAAATATAGCAATGGGTTTCCTAGGGCTTTATCTTGTGTCCCTATGTGTTTGTTGGTAGCATGACACCTGACATGAAGCACAGTTCTTCCTTGAAGGAATGGGGTGCACAGTGGGGTAGGACCCTACAGCTCTCCATTCCTCTGGCTTAAACCAGGAATAAATGTTAATAAGTATCAAAAGTAAAGCTTTATCAAATTTTCTAGGAGTGGGGCAAGAGTTAAACTAAAATGTTATGAAACGCTAACCTAACATCTGTAAATATTATCTTTCTCCACTGAGCTTTAGGTAACTTTGGGGCAGTGAATTAGTCAGGGTTATCCAGAGAAAGAGAACCAACAGTATATATAAATATAGGTCTATCTATCTATATATAAAAATTATGAGATACATTATAAGAATTGGCTCACAGGACTGTGGGGATTGGCAACTCCAAATTCCAAAGGGCTGGTGGCAAGTTGGGAATTCCAATGAAGGTTTGGTGAAGTCCCCAGGATATGCTCACTGGCTGAAGTAGAGATAGAAATTTTCTTTTCCTGACTGCTGTAATTATCAGTTCTCCCTTTAAGGCCTTCAACTTATTAGATAAGACTTTTTCATTGCTGAAGGCAAATTCTTTGTTGACTATAGATGGAGTCAACCACAAATGCAATGAACTGACTATGATTTAAATTTACAAAATACTCTTATAGTAACAATCAGGCCAATGCTTGCCTGGCCAAACAACTGGACATCATAACCTAGTCAAGTTGACACATGAATTTAATTAACCATCACAGAGAGCAGTGAATTCCAGGTTGTGCTCAGATAAATACCTGGAGTACAACTCTAGTGAGATGTGGATGAAGTGTGTATAGATATACAGTGGTACCTTGGTACTCATTGATAATTAGTTCTGGGAGGCACCACAAGTACATTATTCCATAAGGAATAATGTAAATAAATTTAATGCATTCCCAAACCAAAGACAATGTACATTTTTAAGGCAATATGTAAAAAGATATGGTTGTATATCATTACTTTACATGAGAAACAGACCTAAAAAACAGTAATACTTAGATTAAATAAAATAAAAACTTCACTTTACCTGTACTGAGAAGAGTCAGTGGTCTAATGGGATGGTGGGAGGAGAGTGGTGGCGAGGAGAGGGTACATGGAGTGTTGCTTGGGAGGAGAGTCCCCTCTAATAGAACATCGGGCACCTGTACTTCAGCTGTTCTTTTTCTTTTCTGCATTTTTTCAGTTAGCACCACAGGTTCTGACACACTCTTTGTCACCTTCATGAAGAACTTAGCCAGTGAAGACTGCTTCTGTCTTCTTTACAGAATTCCTCAAAAATGTGAAATTGTTTGGTCATTCATTAAATTCACATTTCTGCTTGTCAGAACTTTGTCTGGATGGTGTTTCTCCACAAAGTTTTGAACTTCTGCCCATTTTGCACACATTTCTTTTATCATGGAACTGGGGACATGCTCCCTTATCTCCTCCTCACCTGAAGAAATCTCCTCAGCCACCTCCTGTTGCTGCTCCTTCTGTGGTTCCTGCAGCTCCTTAGTGCTGAGCTCTTCATGATGTTCCTCCACTAACTTCTCAACATCAGCAGCATTGATCTCCAGACCCATGGATTGGCCCAAAGATGCAATGTCCTGCACAACTGTGCCCTCTGTACCTGCAGGCTTAGGGTCAGCCTCAAACCCTTCAAAGTCTCTCTGAGTCACAGCTTCTGGCCTCAAAGTCTTCCATGCTGAATTCATTGTCCTATAAGAGACTTTGTTCCAGATCTTATCAATAAGGTTAAGGCAGTGCAGGATATTGAAATCCTCCTCCCAGAATTCTGTGAGGGTCAACTGGGTGTCAGAGGTGATCTCAAGGCACCTCTGGAAAAGCACCTTGGTGTACAACTTTTTGAAGTTTGAAATGACCTGCTGGTCCATGGACTGGATGAGAGGAGTAGTGTTGGAGTGGCAGGGACCTTACAGTGATGAAGCTGAACTTCTCTAGTAAGTCATCCTCCAAGCCTGGAGGGTGGGCAGGTGCATTGTCCAAAAGTAGGAGATCTTTCAGAGGCAAACCTTCCTAAAGCAAATATTTTTTCACTGAGGGACCAAACACTTCATTTATCCACTTGGGGAAAAATTGCCTCATGACCCAAGCTTTGCTCTTTGCCCTCAACATCACATGGGGTTTGTTTTTTATGACATTATGCTTCTTGAAAACTTGCAGGTTTTCACTATGACAGACAGTAGAGGCTTGAATTTTAAGTCCCACTAGCATTCACAAACAATAGAGTGAGCCTGTCCTTCATTGGTTTGTGGCCTGGTAATGCCTACTCCTCTTCTGTGATGTAGATTCTACTCGGCATTTTTTTCCAATAAAGTCTGGTCTCATCACAGTTAAAAACTTGGTGAAGAATAAAACCTTCAGCCTTTACGTAGTCTTGAAATTCACTGATGAATTCATCAGCAGGCTTTTTATTAGCACTCGCTGCCTCGCCATGCCTCACGACACTATGGATGCAGGTCCTCTTTTTAAAATTATGAAACCAGTCCTGGAGGGCCTTAAAAACTTCAACACTCTCATCCCTCAGTCCTGGTTTGGTTTTCAAAAGAGCAGCAGGCAACATTTTTGCTTTTTCACATATCATGGCCTCTGATACACTGTTGCCCATTAACTGCTTCTCATTTACCAAAATTAATAACAGCTTTTCAACTTCCTCAAGTGTTTGGGAATGCTGCTCTGTTACTGCTTTAACTTCTTTTGCAACATCAGTCTTTTTTTTGCTTCTTTATTCTCAATGATGGTGGAAACTATTGTTCTAACATACTGTTGTCCTAGACATACTGTATTCCCCAGTAAGATCAGTAATGTGAATACTGCTCTTATATTTGTCTATTATTTCTTTTTTTTTTTTTTTGCTCACTGGTGGTGCGAAGTAATTTTCTTTTCTGCTCAGCATTCTCACTGCTCATTTTCTTAGGACCCATGATGAGAAAAAAAGTGCCGAAATACACAAAATGACCACAGAAGCTAAGACCACAAGGGAATGTGAACAAGGCAAGAGCTACTGCTTGACTAACATGTGACCCTTTGTTTCAACTGGAAAGGGTAGTGAGTCATGAGGCAACTGATACCGACAGGTTCTAGCTTGCTTGTCAAGTACCAAATGATGAGTACCTGGACAACATTTTCACATCAAAATGCATCAAACACCAAAATTGACAGGTTTCAAAGCAGTCAAGTACCAAGGTATGACTGTAATTTAAGGACCATGAGTGTAGGGTAGAGTTACCATTCTATTGTGAAAGTTGAGAAGCGTAACAAGGAAATCAGGTTGAAAGGCCCTCCCTTAGAGGGCCAAGCATTACCTCTGGGTATGGGAATAATTGTTCTCAAGAAGTAATATTGATCTTCCCCAGTGAGTAGACCTAATGGACCACCAGTAACATATAGGATTACCACAATTAATCTTGAACAGTTGTAAAGTAGGAATGATTTAACTCTTAGTAGAGCATATGGTTAACCTCATTTTACGACAAAATGAAGTTTAAGAAAAGTGAAGTAATTCAGGAAGTAAGAGGCAAAGCTGGAATTCAAAGCCAGATCTACTTGGCTGCCAACTCGATCCCTACAATTTTTTTATTAAGATTTATTCACATACTATGCAACCATCCAAAGTATACAATCAATTACCATTACATAGTTGTTCATTCATCACCCCGATCTATTTTTTGAACACTTTTCTTGTACCAGAAAAAGTGAAAATAAGAATAAAAAACTGAGCAAACAAAAGAACACCCAAGTTGTCTCCTCACTCCTGCCTTATTTTTCCTTTAGTTTTTTGCCCCCATTTTTCCACTCACCCATCCATACACTGGATAAAGGGGAGTGTGACCCACAAGGCTTATACAATTACACTATCACCTCTTGTAAATACATTGCTATACAATTGTCTTCAAGAGTCAAGGCTACTGGGTTGAAGTTTGATAGTTTCAGGTATTTACTTCTAGCTATTCCAGTGCATTAAAACCTAAAATGGGTTATCTATATAGTGCATAAGAATGCCCACCAGAGTGACCTCTCAACTCCATCTGGAATCTCTCAGCTACAGGAACTTTATTTCATTTCATTTCACATCCCCCTTTTGGTCAAGAAGATGTTCTCCATTCCACAATGCCGGGCCTAGATTCCTCCCCAGGAGCCATATTCCACATTGCCAGGTAGATTTACACTCCTGGGTGTCAGATCCCATGTAGGAGGTAGGGCAGTGATTATACCTGCCAAGTTGGCTTAGCTAGAGAGAGAGGGCCACATCTGATCAACAAAGAGGAATGCAGGGGGAGACTCTTAGGCACAATTATAAGCAGGCCTACCCTCTTTTTTGCAGTAACAGTCTTCCCAAGGACAAGTCCTGTGATAGAGGGTTCAGCACACCAACCTGCCAGCCCTCAATGTTTGTGAGATCATCAGCAATCATCCAGGTGAGAAAGCCCAACACCTCTGCATTTCCCCCAGCTCCTCAGGGGGGCTCTGCATATTTTTTATTGTTTTTTTTTTTTTAATTAACTTCATCAAAAAATTTAAAAAGAGACAATAAAAAGCATTTCAAATAAAACCAAAACAAAGGAATAAGAAAAAACAAATAACCTAAAATAACTGCATTACTTCCAACATGTTCCTACTCTACCCCAAGAAAATATACAGACTAAAACCCAGGAAAGGAATAAGAAAAACAGATAACCTAAGATAACCACATTTCTGTGAACTTGTTCCTACCATACCCACCAGAAATTAACAAACCATAGTCATTCCTGAGCATTCTCAGAACATTAAATTTACTCACAATAACTTATCTGTTCTTATTTGGTTATTGTTCCCCCTTCACTAATTGCTATCTATCACCAGGTCCCCTACATTTTACATTATAAACCATTTATTTTACATTTTTCAGTGTTCACATTAGTGGCAACCTATAATATTTCTCTTTCTGTGCCTGGCTTATTTTGTTCAGCATTATGTTTTCAAGGCTCATCCATGTTGTCATATGTCTCACAACATTGTTCCTTCTTACTGCCGTGTAGTATTCTGTTGTGTGTATATGCCACACTTTATTTATCCACTCATCGGTTGAAGGACATTTGGGTTGTTTCCATCTCTTTGCAATTGTGAATATTGCTGTTCATATCACTGCTTTTAGATCTTCCAGGTATATACCGAGAAGTGTGATTGCTGGATTGAAGGGTAACTCTACATCTAGTTTTCTAAGGAACCACCAGACTCTCTTCCAGAGTGGCTGAACCATTACACAGTCCCACCAACAATGAATAAGAGTTCCAGTTTCTCTGCATCCTCTCCAGCATTTGTAGTTACCTGTTTGTTTAATGGCAGCCATTCTAATTGGTTTGAGATGGTATCTCATCATGGTCTTAATTTGTGTCTCCCTAATAGCTAGTGAAGCTGAACATTTTTTCATGTGTTTTTTGGCCATTTGTATTTCCTCTTCAGAGAACTTTTACATATCTTTTGCCCATTTTGTAATTGAGCTGTCTGTATTATTGTCTTTGAGTTGTAGGATTTCTTTATATGTGCAAGATATCAGTCTTTTGCCAGACACATAATATCCAATTATTTTTCCCATTGAGTTGGCTGCTTCTTTGCTTTTTTGACAAATTCCTTTGAGGTACAGAAACTTCTACAATTGAGGAGTTCCCATTTATCTAATTTTTCCTTTGTTGCTTGTGCTTTGGGTGTAAGGTCTAGGAAGTGACTGCCTAATATAAGGTCTTAAAGATGTTTCCCTACATTATCTTCTAGGAGTTCTATGGTACTATCTCTTATGTTGAGGTCTTTGATCCACTTTGAGTTAATTTTTGTGTAGGGTGTGAGGTAGGGGTCCTCTCATTCTTTTGGATGTGAAAAGACTATGTTGAAAAGACTATGCCCCAGTTCAGTGGCTTTTGGTGTCTTATCAAAGATCAGTAGATTGCTGATTTGGGGGTCAATCTCCAAATTCTCAATTCAATTCTATTGTCTATATTTGTGCCAGTACCATGCTGTTTTGACTACTGTGACTTTATAGTAAGCTTCAAAGTCATGGAGTCTAAGTTCTCCCACTTCATTTTTCTTTTCTAGAAAGTTTTTAGCAATTTGAGGCATCTTCCCTTTCCAAATAAATTTGATAACTAGTTTTTCCAAGTCTACAAAGTAGGTTGATGGAATTTTGATAGGGATTGCATTGACTCTGTAGATGAGTTTGGGTAGAATTGACATCTTAATGACATTTTGCCTTCCTATCCATGAATGTGGAATATTTTTCCATCTTTTTAGATTCCATTCTATTTCCTTTAGTAAAGTTATGTAGTTTTCTTTGTATAGGTCTTTTGCATCTTTGGTTAAGTTTATTCCTAGGTACTTGTTTTTTAATTTGCTATTGAAAATGGTATCTTTTTCTTGAGTGTCTCTTCAGTTCAGTCATTTCTAGTGTATAGGATCTTTACTGAATTATGTGCATTAATCTTGTTTCCCCCTATTTTGCTAAATTTGTTTATTAGCTCTAGTAGCTGTGTCATCAATTTCTCAGGGTTTTGCAGATATATGATTATATCATCTGTAAATAATGACAGTTTTACTTATTCCTTTCCAATTTGGATGCCTTTTATTTCTTTTTCTTGCTGGATTGCCCTGGCTAGCACTTCCAGGACAATGTTGAATAACAGTGATGATAGCAGGCATACTTGTCTTGTTCCTGATCTTAGAGGGAAGGCTTTCAGTCTCTCACCATTGAGTACTATGCTCGCTGTGGGTTTTTCATATATGCTCTTGATCATATGGCAGATGCTTCCTTCAATTTCTACCTTTTGAGGTGTTTTTATCAAGAAGTGATGTTGGATTTTGTCAAATGCTTTTTCAGCATCTATTGAGATGATCATTTCATTTTTCCATTTTGGGTTGTTAATGTGTTGCAATACATTGATTGATTTTCTTATGTTGAACCATCCTTGCATGCCTGGAATAAACCCCATTTGGTCATGGTGTATGATTTGTTTAATGTGTCTTTGAATTTGATTTGCAAGTATTTTATTGAGAATTTTTGCATCTATATTCATTAGGGAGATTGGCCTGTAGTTTTCCTTTCTTGTAGCATCTTTACCTGGTTTTGGTATTAGAGTGATGTTAGCTTCATAAAATGTGTTAGGTAGTGTTCCATTTCCTTCAATGTTTTGAAAGAGTTTAACTAAGACTGATGTCAGTTCTTCTTTTTTTTTTTTTTTTTTTGAAACTAAAACTCAGTTTTATTGAGATACATTCACATACCATACAATCATCCACAGTGTACAATCAATTGTTCACAGTATCATTGTATAGCTGTGCTTCATCACCACAATCAATTTTTGAACATTTTCATTACTCCAAAGATATAAAAAAATAAAAATAACAATAAAAGTAAAAAAGAACACATAAAACATACCATACTCCACTTCCCAGCCTATTTTTCAATTACTTTTTGTCCCATTTTTCTACATATCTGTCCATACACTGGATAAAGGGAGTGTGAGCCACAAGGTTTTCACAATCACACACTGATTTTTAAAAGAAAAAAATTTGTAGGATGTGGGGACACCTGGTGTAGAGGACTGATGGGACAGCAGAAGCAAAATGTTCAAAAGCAGGGATCATATGATGGCTTAGAAAGCCAGAAAACCAAGTTTCAGAACACATGGAAGGGATTAAGGTGAATTAGAATAGATGTTCTCTCTTATTTATCTTGATATGCCAGGAAGGGTGTGCTGTGTAAGTCAGCCAAGAGCCAGAAGGGCCCAGACCTGGTCCTTTTTTGCAATTATTCCATTTGTAGGTATCTAACAGCCAACAACAGAGTAGGGGGTGGGGGAGAAGCTATGCTAAAGAAGTCTCATTCCCTCATTATTCTTTTAAAGTCTGAAGGATCTGTAGTGATGTCCCCTCTATCATTTTCCCTCTCCCCCTCTCTCCCTCCCTCCCCCTCTTTCTCTTTTTGATTGGTATCACTTGGGATTTATCATGAATATTAATCTTTTCTGTTGAACCAGTTCTTGATTTGGATGATCTACTCAACTGTGTGTTTCTCTTCATGCTTAACTCCAAAACTTCTTTTTTTTTTTTTTTTTAAATTCAGTTTTATTGAAATATATTCACAAACCATACAGTCATCCATGGTATACAATCAACTGTTCACAGTATGATCATATAGTTATGCGTTCATCACCACAATCTATTTCTGAACATTTTCCTTACATCAGAAAGAATCAGAATAAGAATAAAAAATAAAAGTGAAAAGAGAATACCCAAACCATCCCCCCATCCCACCCTATTTGTCATTTAGTTTTTACTCCCATTTTTCTACTGATTTTTTTTCAATTTTTTAACTTTGTTTATCAAAAAATTAAAAACAAACAGGCAAACAACAACCAAAAAAACCCCACAACATTTCAAACAAAGCAATGGATTAAGGAAAACAATAACCTAAAATAACTACTTTGCTTCCAATATGCTCCTACCATACCCCAAGAAAATTAATAAACCATGTCCAAACAGAGGAGTAAGAAAAACAAATAATCTAAAATAACTACATTGCTTCCAACATGTTCCTACCATACCCCAAGAAAATTAACAACCCCTAAGCAAACAAAGGAATAAGAGAAAAAAAAAAAACCTAAAATAACTCTATTGCTTCCAACATGATCTTACTATATCCAAGAAAGTTTACAAACCATAATCATTCCTGAGCATTCCCATAACATTGAGATTACCCTCCATAGTTTATCTGTTCTTGTTAGATTATCATTCCCCCTCCACTAATTGGTATCTCTAGGTCCCCTACATTCTACAGTATAAAACATTGTACATTTTTCACAGAATTCACATTAGTGGTAACATACAATATCTCTCTTTTTGTGCCTGGCTTATTTTGCTCAGCATTATGTCTTTTTTTTTTTTTTTTTAATCTTCATTTTATTGAGATATATTCATATACCACGCAGTCATACAAAACAAATCGTACTTTCGATTGTTCACAGTACCATTACATAGTTGTACATTCATCACCCAAATCAATCCCTGACACTTCATTAGCACACACACAAGAATAACAATAATAATAATTAGAGTGAAAAAGAGCAATTGAAGTAAAAAAGAACACTGGGTACCTTTGTCTGTTTGTTTCCTTCCCCTATTTTTCTACTCATCCATCCATAAACTAGACAAAGTGGAGTGTGGTCCTTATGGCTTTCCCAATCCCCTTGTCACCCCTCATAAGCTACATTTTTATACAACTGTCTTCGAGATTCATGGGTTCTGGGTTGTAGTTTGATAGTTTCAGGTATCCACCACCAGCTACCCCAATTCTTTAGAACCTAAAAAGGGTTGTCTAAAGTGTGCGTAAGAGTGCCCACCAGAGTGACCTCTCGGCTCCTTTTGGATTCTCTCTGCCACCAAAGCTTATTTCATTTCCTTTCACATCCCCCTTTTGGTCAAGAAGATGTTCTCCGTTCCACGATGCCAGGTCTACATTCCTCCCCGGGAGTCATATTCCACGTTGCCAGGGAGATTCACTCCCCTGGGTGTCTGATCCCACATAGGGGGGAGGGCAGTGATTTCACCTTTCAAGTTGGCTTAGCTAGAGAGACAGGGCCACATCTGAGCAACAAAGAGGCATTCGGGAGGAGGCTCTTAGGCACAACCATAGGGAGGCCTAGCCTCTCCTTTGCAGCAACCGTCTTCCCAAGGGTAAAACCTATGGTAGAGGGCTCAACCCATCAAACCACCAGTCCCCTATGTCTGTGGTCATGTTAGCAACCATGGAGGTGGGGTAGGCGAATACCCCTGCATTCTCCACAGGCTCCTCAAGGGGGCACTGCATCTTTTTTTTTTCCTTGTTTTTTTTTTTTTTTTTTTAACTTTCCCTTCTTTTTTAAATCAACTGTATGAAAAAAAAGTTAAAAAGAAAACAAACATACAATAAAAGAACATTTCAAAGAGACCATAACAAGGGAGTAAGAAAAAGACAACCAACCTAAGATAACTGCTTAACTTCCAACATGTTCCTACTTTACCCCAAGAAAGTTACCTAATATAGCAACATTTCTGTGAACTTGCTCCTACTATATCCATCAGAAATTAACAGACCATATTCATTCCTGGGCATCCCCAGAACGTTAAATAGCTATCTGTCCTTCTTGGATTATTGTTCCCCCTTCCTTAATTGCTCTCTATTGCTAGTTCCCCTACATTCTACATTATAAGCCATTTGTTTTACATTTTTCAAAGTTCACATTAGTGGTAGCATATAATATTTCTCTTTTTGTGCCTGGCTTATTTCGCTTAGCATTATGTCTTCAAGGTTCATCCATGTTGTCATATGTTTCACGAGATCGTTCCTTCTTACTGCCGCGTAGTATTCCATCGTATATATATACCACATTTTATTTATCCACTCATCTGTTGAAGGACATTTGGGTTGTTTCCATCTTTTGGCAATTGTGAATAATGCTGCTATGAACATTGGCGTGCAGATATCTGTTCGTGTCACTGCTTTCCGATCTTCCGGGTATATACCGAGAAGTGCAATCGCTGGATCGAATGGTAGCTCTATATCTAGTTTTCTAAGGAACTGCCAGACTGACTTCCAGAGTGGCTGAACCATTATACAGTCCCACCAACAGTGAATAAGTGTTCCAATTTCTCCACATCCCCTCCAGCATTTGTAGTTTCCTGTTTGTTTAATGGCAGCCATTCTAATCGGTGTTAGATGGTATCTCATTGTGGTCTTAATTTGCATCTCTCTAATAGCTAGTGAAGCTGAACATTTTTTCATGTGTTTCTTGGCCATTTGTATTTCCTCTTCAGAGAACTGTCTTTTCATATCTTTTGCCCATTTTATAACTGGGCCGACTGTACTATTGTCATTGAGTTGTAGGATTTCTTTATATATGCAAGATATCAGTCTTTTGTCAGATACATGGTTTCCAAAAATTTTTTCCCATTGAGTTGGCTGCCTCTTTACCTTTTTGAGAAATTCCTTTGAGGTGCAGAAACTTCTAAGCTTGAGGAGTTCCCATTTATCTATTTTCTCTTTTGTTGCTTGTGCTTTGGGTGTAAAGTCTAGGAAGTGGCCGCCTAATACAAGGTCTTGAAGATGTTTTCCTACAATATCTTCTAGGAGTTTTATGGTACTTTCTTTTATATTGAGATCTTTGGTCCATTTTGAGTTAATTTTTGTGTAGGGGGTGAGGTAGGGGTCCTCTTTCATTCTTTTGGATATGGATATCCAACTCTCCCAGCCCCATTTGTTGAAAAGACCATTATGACTCAGTTCAGTGACTTTGGGGGCCTTATCAAAGATCAGTCGGCCATAGATCTGAGGGTCTATCTCCGAATTCTCAATTCGATTCCATTGATCTATATGTCTATCTTTGTGCCAGTACCATGCTGTTTTGGCAACTGTGGCTTATAATAAGCTTCAAAGTCAGGGAGTGTAAGTCCTCCCACTTCGTTTTTCTTTTTTAGAGTGTCTTTAGCAATTTGAGGCATCTTCCCTTTCCAAATAAATTTGATAACTAGCTTTTCCAAGTCTGCAAAGTAGGTTGTTGGAATTTTGATTGGGATTTCATTGAATCTGTAGATGAGTTTGGGTAGAATTGACATCTTAATGACATTTACTCTTCCTATCCATGAACATGGAATATTTTTCCATCTTTTAAGGTCCCCTTCTATTTCTTTTAGTAGAGTTATGTAGTTTTCTTTGTATAGGTCTTTTACATCTTTGGTTAAGTTTATTCCTAGGTACTTGATTTTTTTAGTTGCTATTGAAAATGGTATCTTTTTCTTGAGTGTCTCTTCGGTTTGTTCATTTCTAGCATATAGAAACATTACTGACTTATGTGCATTAACCTTGTATCCCGCTACTTTGCTAAATTTGTTTATTAGCTCTAGTAGCTGTATCGTCGATTTCTCAGGGTTTTCTAGATATAAGATCATATCATCTGCAAACAATGACAGTTTTACTTCTTCTTTTCCAATTTGGATGCCTTTTATTTCTTTGTCTTGCCGGATTGCCCTGGCTAGCACTTCCAGCACAATGTTGAATAACAGTGGTGATAGCGGGCATCCTTGTCTTGTTCCTGATCTTAGAGGGAAGGCTTTCAGTCTCTCACCATTGAGTACTATGCTGGCTGTGGGTTTTTCATATATGCTCTTTATCATGTTGAGGAAGTTTCCTTCAATTCCTACCTTTTGAAGTGTTTTTATCAAAAAGGGATGTTGGATTTTGTCAAATGCTTTTTCAGCATCTATTGAGATGATCAATTGATTTTTCCCTTTTGAGTTTTTAATGTGTTGTAATACATTGATTGTTTTTCTTATGTTGAACCATCCTTGCATGCCTGGAATGAACCCCACTTGGTCATGGTGTATGATTTTTTTTAATGTGTCTTTGGATTCGATTTGCAAGTATTTTGTTGAGGATTTTTGCATCTATATTCATTAGGGAGATTGGCCAGTAGTTTTCCTTTTTTGTAGCATCTTTGCCTGGTTTTGGTATTAGATTGATGTTAGCTTCATAAAATGAGTTAGGTAGTGTTCCATTTTCTTCAATGTTTTGAAAGAGTTTGAGTAAGATTGGTGTCAGTTCTTTCTGGAAAGTTTGGTAGAATTCCCCTGTGAAGCTATCTGGCCCTGGGCATTTATTTGTGGGAAGATTTTTGATGACTGATTGGATCTCTTTGCTTGTGATGGGTTGGTTGAGGTCTTCTATTTCTTCTCTGGTCAGTCTAGGTTGTTCATATGTTTCCAGGAAATTGTCCATTTCCTCTACATTATCCAGTTTGTTGCCATACACTTGTTCATAGTATCCTCTTATAATTTTTTTAATTTCTTCAGGATCTGCAGTTATGTCACCTTTTTCATTCATTATTTTGTTTATATGGGTCTTCTCTCTTTTTGATTTTGTCAGTCTAGCTAGGGGCTTGTCAATCTTGTTGATCTTCTCAAAGAACCAACTTTTGGTGATATTTATCCTTTCTATTGTTTTTTTGTTCTCTATGTCATTTATTTCTGCTTTAATCCTTGTTATTTCTTTTCTTCTACTTGGTTTAGGATTGGTTTGCTGTTCATTTTCTAGCTTCTTCAGTTGATCCATTAGTTCTTTGATTTTGGCTCTTTCTTCCTTTTTAATATATGCGTTTAGTGCTATAAATTTCCCCCTTAGCACTGCTTTTGCTGCATCCCATAGGTTTTGGTATGTTGTGTTCTCATTTTCATTCGTCTCTATATATTTAGCAATTTCTCTTGCTATTTCTTCTTTAACCCACTGATTGTTTAGGAGTGTGTTGTTTAACCTCCAGGTATTTGTGAATTTTCTAAGTCTCTGATGGTTATTGACTTCTAATTGTATTCCATTGTGGTCAGAGAATGTGCTTTGAATAATTTCAATCTTTTTAAATTTATTGAGGCTTGTTTTATGTCCCAGCATATGATCTATTCTGGAGAAAGTTCCGTGAGCACTAGAAAAGTATGTGTATCCTGGTGATTTGGGATGTAATGTCCTGTATATGTCTGTTAAATCTAATTCATTTATCAGATTGTTTAGGTTTTCAATTTCCTTATTGGTCTTCTGTCTGGTTGATCTATCTATAGGAGAGAGTGATGTGTTGAAGTCTCCCACAATTATTGTGGAAACATCAATTGCTTCCTTTAGTTTTGCCAGTGTTTCTCTCATGTATTTTGTGGCACCTTGGTTGGGTGCATAGACATTTACGATTGTTATTTCTTCTTGCTGAATTGCCCCTTTTATTAGTACGTAGTGGCCTTCTTTGTCTCTCAAAACATCCCTGCATTTGAAGTCTATTTTATCTGAGATTAATATTGCTACACCTGCTTTCTTTTGGCTGTAGCTTGCATGAAATATTTTTTTCCATCCTTTCACTTTCAGTTTCTTTGTGTCCCTGTGTCTAAGATGAGTCTCTTGTATGCAACATATTGATGGTTCATTTTTTTTGATCCATTCTGTGAATCTATATCTTTTAATTGGGGAGTTTAATCCATTTACATTCAACGTTATAACCGTGAAGGCATTTCTTGAATCAGCCATCTTATCCTTTGGTTTATGTTTGTCATATTTTTCCCCTCTGTCTATTAATATCCTTTATTGTACCCATACCGAATCTCTTTAGTACTGAACCTTTCTCCAAGTCTCTCTGTCCTTTCTTTGTTTCTCTGTCTGTAGGGCTCCCTTGAGTATCTCCAGTAGGGCAGGTCTCTTGTTAGCAAATTCTCTCAGCATTTGTTTGTCTGTGAAAAATTTAAGCTCTCCCTCAAATTTGAAGGAGAGCTTTGCTGGATAAAGTATTCTTGGCTGGAAATTTTTCTCACTCAGAATTTTAAATATATCGTGCCACTGCCTTCTCACCTCCATGGTGGCTGCTGAGTAGTCACTACTTAGTTTTATGCTGTTTCCTTTGTATGTGGTGAATTGCTTTTCTCTTGCTGCTTTCAGAACTTGCTCCTTCTCTTCTGTGTTTGATAGTGTGATCAGTATATGTCTCGGAGTGGGTTTATTTGGATTTATTCTATTTGGAGTTCACTGAGCATTTATGATTTGTGTATTTATGTTGTTTAGAAGATTTGGGAAGTTTTCCCCAACAATTTCTTTGAATACTCTTCCTAGACCTTTACCCTTTTCTTCCCCTTCTGGGACACCAATGAGTCTTATATTTGGATGTTTCATATTATCTATCATATCCCTGAGGTCCATTTCGATTTTTTCAATTTTTTTCCCCATTCTTTCTTTTATGCTTTCATTTTCCATTCTGTCATCTTCGAGGTCACTGATTCATTGTTCAACTTCCTCTAGTCTTGTACTATGAGTGTCCAGAATCTTTTTAATTTGGTCAACAGTTTCTTTAATTTCCATAAGATCATCCATTTTTTTTATTTAGTCTTGCAATGTCTTCTTTATGCTCTTCTAGGGTCTTCTTGATTTCCTTTATCTCCCGTACTATGGTCTCATTGTTCATCTTTAGTTCTTTGAGTAGCTGCTCTAGGTGCTGTGTCTCTTCTGGTCTTTTGATTTGGGTGCTTGGGCTTGGGTTATTCATATCGTCTGGTTTTTTCATATGCTTTATAATTTTCTGTTGTTTTTGGCCTCGTGGCATTTGCTGAACTTGATAGGGTTCTTTTAGGATTTGTAGACCAATTGAAGTCCTTATCTCTAATTTATCAGATCTACAGCTTCGTGGAGTACACTTTCTCTAACTAACCAGCAGGTGGCATCCACGAGCCACCTGTTCTCCACAAGCCAGTTCTCCCCTGCTTAGCCTTTTTGGTGAGTGGGGGAGTGAGTCTTGTGGGGTCCAATTGGTGTACCAAGCTTGCGTGTGTAGTTGGTGTTGCCTGCCCTGTATATGGGGCGTGTTTCTGGGCAGTCGGGGGGGGGTGGCCGTAACAATCAAATCTCCCTGGTGATCCTAGAGTTTTAAAGCTGCTGCAATAGTCTAATCCTTCAGTTCAGTCCTGCCACAGTTTGTCTCTGCCACTGACCCACAAGTCCTTGGTATTGGCGTATGGCTCCTGAGACTTGCAAGTGGGCCCGTCTTCCAGGCCGTGCACCCCGGGTCCTCTGTTGAGGGATGATTGTGCTATGTCACAGGTGAGTGCCGTCCCCCCAGGGCAGTTCTGGGCTGCTGGGCTGTGTAGGGAGGCTCCCAGTCTGCTGAAATGATGGCTGAATGGGGCTTTGTTAATTCACACTGCTCTACCTTCCCAACTCTGGGACAATCAGCTGAGGTTGCAGGGAAGGCTAATGTCCACGCCCAGTTTTCTGGTGTGTGCCTGTTATTTGAAGCACTTCCGTCACACTGGGTTGTCTGGGGCAGTTCTGGGCTATGGGGCTGGCGATGGGCAGGAGTGTTTCCTGTCCACCAGGATGATGGCTGTGAGTGGACACCCCCCTTTTCTTGGGAAGTTGTGGTGTTTAGTGAAATTTTCTCAGCCACTGGATTATTGCGTTTTGTCTCAGAGCTGTCCTAGTTCTGCTCTTGACTTGACCTGCCCAAATAGTAAGTCTTTGAAGCTTTCTGTATTGGGCTTCTTAGAGTAATTGTTTTAGAAAAAGAAAAAAGGATTAAAAAAAAAAAAAACGGGCCCTCCTCAGAGATCTAATGGGTTATTGAAATGCTAAGAGACAAAGCAACCAGGGCCATTAAGGAAAGGTCCACAGGGCAGAGAGATCAGCTTTTCCTCGGGATTTGCATATGCGCCTCAGGTCCCTTCCCCTTTCTATGTTCACCAGAACTCCAAAAATCCTCCGCTTTTATTTTGGAGTTTTTCGTGTTGTTTTTTTTTCTATGCCTGTCTCCTCTCTGCTGGGCTGGCTGCTCTCAGATTCTCTGGTGTCTGGTCTCAGTCTATCAATGGTTGGATTTTGGATCAGTAGAATGAGTTTCCAATAAGGGCTGCCACTTCAGTTCTCCCTTCTCCTTCCCGGAGCTGACAGCCCCTCCTCCCCCGGGACTGAGCCTGGCAGGGAGGGGCGCAGGTCCCCTGGCCGCAAAAACTTACAGATTTCGCTGATCTCAGCAGTTCCACGTTTTCATGAGTGTTGTATGAAGTATGCCCAAAGTCAGATTGCTCTGTGGTGTCCAGTCCACGCAGTTCCTGGCTTTCTACCTACTTTCCTGGAGGAGTAGCTAAAACATACAGCTCACCAGTCTGCCATCTTGCCCCGCCTCTGATGTCAGTTCTTTTTGAAAATTTTGGTAGAATTCCCCTCTGAAGCCATCTGGCCCTGTACATTTATTTGTGGGAAGTTTTCTGATGACTGATTGGATCTCTTTGCTTGTGATTTGTTGGTTGAGGTCTTCTATTTCTTCTCTGGTCAGTCTGGGTTGTTCATGTGTTTCTAGGAAATTGTCCATTTCCTTTATATTATCTAGTTTGTTGGCATATAGTTGTTTATAGTATCTTTTTATAGTTTTTTTTAAATTTCTTCAGGATCCACAGTAATGTCACCTCTCTCATTCATTATTTTGTTTAATGGGGTCTTCTCTCTTTTTAATTTTGTCAATCTAGCTAGAGGTTTGTCAATGTTGTTGATCCCAAAGAACCAACTTTTGATGTTATTTATTCTCTTTATTGTTTTTTTTTAATTCTCTGTGTCATTTATTTCTGCTTTAATCTTTGTTATTTCTTTTCTTCTAGTTGTTTTATGATTAGTTTCCTGTTCATTTTCTAGCTTCTAGATCCCTACAATTTTAATCCCTATAATGTACTGCCTCTTTTACAAAAAGACCATTACTATCAGTTCTGATTCCATAATATTAAGGTACAACATTAACTGGGAGGATCCATATTGAACTTTTTTGTCTAATCTATCAGCAACTTCTCTCTCTGCAGGACCAGACAGGGGAACATTAGCACCATGTATGAGGCCTTCACAGCTTGGTACTACCTAGTCTATAATAACTCTTGTCAGCACCACACATTCACCCTGTTCTTCAGGTATACTTAACCTCTCATTTCATGCTCTTCTTCTGCTCTGTACCTCACCATGGCATTTACTCTCCAGAAAATGTTCTTTTCACCCTGGTGTTCCCATCAAGTTCATACTTATCATTTTAATCTCAGCTCATATATTTCATCCACTTTATTGCCTGTGGAATAATATACTTCATATAAAAGTGGATGAATGTGTTTTTCCATGTTGTCTTTAATAGGGATAGTTAGTTAGTATTTTAAGTGTCCTAATAAATAATCAGCCCTACAGAGGTAGCTATTTAGCACTTCATGTATTGTTGTTTGAATCTATACCAGAGTGTTTAGAAAACAGCATAAGGGGTAATAGAAATGTTTTCATTGGTGAAATCAACACTGCTCAAGATAGGTGATGAGTTAGGAAAATTTCTAAAGGCCACATGGCACTTACATGAATGTAGTATAGAATTTTTTAAATGGCACACCTGTAGACTAAATACCACTGGTGCAGCTCTTAAGTTCTGGAGCCAAGTTCATCTTATGTCCCTTCAATCTTCAGAAGCTGGTTGGTCCTGCCATCAGAATAAATACAAATATTACCTTCAGAGTGAAACTTTCCTGCAGGGGGCTTAATTAGAAATACCAAGAAGAAAGAGTGGGTCTTGCTCAAGCCCCAAGAACAAGCCATATTACCATTTTTGCCTACTTGTAAATAATTGTTTTTACATTAGACGGAATTTGATCTGAGATTTGTTTTTATCATAATATGCCACCTGGTAAGGAGATGGTGGGAGAGGGGAGTTACAGGTCCTGCAAACCCTAATCATCAAAGGCTAGTCAATATTTACCCAAAGAACCACACTTCATTGATCAGCAAAATTGGCTAAAGTGAGTTTGTAACATCATCGTAGTTGGAGGTTTTCCTGAGTATCTCAATTATACACACTCTGTTTCTACTCTATATTCCTATGGTGTTTTATCCCATTAAATAATATAAATTATCTTTCATTACAATCATGTTTCTTAGCCTTTTAATAATCATGACCTATCAATCTCATGAAGATTTTTTTGAACTTATTAAACATTTGAATTTTTAAAATTTTACAAATATAGTGCATGTTCTAGTTTGCTAATGCTGTTGGAATGCAAAACACCAGAGATGGATTGGCTTTTATAAAGAGGATTTATTTGGTTACACAGTTACAGTCTTAAGGCCATAAAGTGTCCAAGGTAACACATCAGCAATCAGGTACCTTCACTGGAGGATGGCCAATGATGCCCAGAAAACCTCTGTTCGCTAGGAAGGCACATGGCTGGTGTCTGTTCCAAAGTTCTGGTTTCAAAATGGCTTTCTCCCAGGATGTTCCTCTCTAGGCTGCAGTTCCTCAAAAATGTCATTCTCAGTTGCTCATGGAGCATTTGTCCTCTCTTAGCTTCTCCAGAGCAAGAGTCTGCTTCCAATGGCCATCTTCAAACTGTCATCTGCAGCTACTCTCTCAGCTTTCTGTGCCTTCTTCAAAGTGTCCTTCTTGGCTGTAGCTCATCTTCAAAATGTCACTCACAGCTGCACTGAGTTCCTTCTGTTTGTCAGCTCATTTATATGGCTCCAGTGATTTAATTTAGACCCACCCTGAATGGGTGGGGTAACACCTCTATGGAAATTTTCCAATCAGAGTCATCACCCACAGTTGGGTGGGGTGCATCTCCATGGAAACACTCAAAGGATTCCAAAATCTAGTCAAACCTAATATGTCTGCACACACAAGATTGCATCAAAGATAATGGCATTTTGGGGAACATAATACATCGAACTGGTAAAATGAACTATAATATTGCATAAGCATTTTCAAACCTCAACACATATCATTCCACTTACCAACATATTAGTCACACATATTCTGTTAGGTAGCTTTTTATCTTATTTTAGAATCCCTGCTAGACTTACACACACATGCACACATGCAAGCATGCCTGCATTTCCGGACAGGTTTTGAACCCATGCAGGAAATCTTATTCATGCATGCCCAGTGAGTGGCTAGAATGTGCCTCATACAGACAATGTAAGCAATAAGTATCTTTTCAATGAATTAGTGAAAAATGAAGAAATCACAGAGATATCACGAGAATATATTTGTGTCACTGAACTCTTGCAGCCATTATCAAGACAAAAAGAGATGATTCATATCAAAGGCATTTTTGGAACTCAATGAATGAACTTGCCAGTGAGTCAGTGTTCTTTTCTTGGTTTGGTTTCCTTTGCAGCCAATTGAGATCTTTGACAAAATTGTGTTTATATTTCTTCTTAGCCATACTTCTGGCTATGCATTTAGAATTTGCAATATTATTATGTGTTTTGCAAACCAAAACAGTAGCTAAATCTGAGATTGAAACCCCACTGCAATTTGGTTCTACCAGATCATTTGAAAATAGTAAATGCTTGTACCATTAGTAAGCAAACCTTATGTCTGCCATTGAGGGCTAGTGTAGACAATCAGCAGGTAAAGAATAGTATTGGATGTCACAAGGCTTAGAACATCTGGGGATGGAACCCAGGCATTAGTATGTTTTTATTTTTATTTTTATTTTCTTTCTATATTAGAGAAATTGTGGGTTTACAGAAAATCATGAATAAAATATAGTATTCCTATACACTACCCCACCACCGACACCTTGCATTGGTGTGGAACATTTTTTACAATCAATAAGAGCACATTTTTGTAAATTGTACTACTAATCAAAGTCGTTGGTTTACCTTAGGGTTAACTGCTAGTGTAGTGTAGTTCCATGGAATTTTTTTTAAATATTATTTTGTTACCATATGTACAGTCTAACATTTCCCCTTTTAATCATATTGAGATACATATTATGGCCAGCATGGTACTAGCACAAGGACAGACACATATACCAATGGATTTGAATTGAGAGCTCAGAAATCAACCCTCACATTTATGGACAACTGATTTTTAACAAGGTGGCAAAGACCACTCAATTGGGAAAGAATAGTCTCTTCAAAAAATGGTGCTGGGAAAACTGGATATACATTTGCAAAAAAAAAAAAAAAAAAAATGGAGGACACTTACCTCACACCTCATATAAAAATCAACTAAAAATGAATCAGAGACATAAATCTAAGTGCTAGAACTATCAAATTCTTAGAAGAAAACATAGGGAAGTATCTTCAGTACCTTGTGTTCAGCAATGATTTCTTAGACTTTATACCAAAAGCACAAGCAATTAAAAAAAAAAAGGGACCTCATCAAATGGAAATCACAGAAATAAAGTGTTAACCAACACAATGGAAAAAAAATTCTGGGCTGGCAGTTATTTTCTTTCAGCACTTCAAGAATTTCAACCCACTGCCTTCTTGCTTCCATGGTTTCTGATGAGAAATCTGCACTTGATCTAACTGGGACTCCCTTGTATGCAACATGTTCTTTTTTCTTGTGGTTTTAATAACTCTTTCCTTATCCTTTGCATTTGATAGTGTGATCATTATACAATGGAGTGTACTTTTCTTCATGTTTATCCTGTTTGGTATTCTCTGGGCTTCTTGATGTGCATATGTACATCTTTTCCTAAGTTTGGGAACTTCTCTGTCATTGTCTCTTTGACTATTACTTCTGCCTCTTCCTCTTTCTTCTCCTTCTGGGACTTCCATAATATGTGTATTGGTGCACTTGATAGTGTCCAGAGATGTCTTGGGCTATTTTTACTTCTAATGTATCTTTTTTCTTTCTGCTCCTCAGCCTGACTCATTTCAATGGTCTTGTCTTCAGATCACTGATTCTTTCTTCTGCCAGCTCCATTCTGCTCTTGAAACCATCCTGGGCATTTTTCGTTTCAGTTGTTGTGATCTTCAGCTCCAGTAGTCCTGTTTGGTTCCTTTTTAAAATTTCTGTGTCTTTGCTAAGACTCTCATATTGCTCATTCATTTTTTTCCTGCTATCCTTTAGTTCTTTATCTGTATTTTCCTTCATCCCCTTGAGCATTTTTAATGGCTTTGTTTGGTATGTCTACATTCTCATCTTCTTTGTTCATGTTTTCTGGATTTTTATCATCTTCCTTCGAATGTGCCATTGTTTCCTGTCTCTTTGTTTATCTTGTACTCTTTTGTTGCACACTGTACATTTTAATATTTTAAAACATGAACTCTGGGATTTATTCCTTGAGATGTCTGTTTCTTGGTTTTGTAACCAGCCAATGATACAGAGATTTTCTTGAACTTCAGCCTTCCTATCAGGAAGGTCTTCCATAGGCAATTGCTCTGTGCAGGATTTTTCCTGTCTTTCTGGGCCTCTGTTTTGTCCTGGGTTTTTACTTTTATTTGTCCAGGAGTTTTTTTGTCCCCTCTGTTTCCCAGGAGATAATCCTTCATCTCTCAGGTGTTTGAGGCTGCAGGCCTGCACCCCAGACTGTTCACCTCTATATTTTTTTACACTCATTTTGTTGTCCCAGACTGCTTTCACCTGGAGGGCAAATTCTTGGAGGAGAGCACACTGGTGGTGAGCACTTTTCCAGATTAGTCTTTCCCAGCCAAAACAGGGCCAGGGATCTATGAATAGCTCCAAAGTGCTCTGGGGATGGGATTAGGAAAGGTGCCAAGAACTTCTCCAATGGCTACCCAAAGGTGAGTTTTCTTGGCCTGCCCAGAAAATGTAGCCCTTCAGCTAACTGGCTCTCACAACCCTGAGGAAGCACAGTGTCTTTAAGTCTCCACTGCCACTGTCTCAGGCAGGTTGAAACAATGGCTGCCCCTAGAGCAGGGTCCCTAGTGATCCAAATTTGCTAATCAAAAGCTGTGATCAGGAATCAGCAGTGCCCAACCTGTCCTTGGAGAAGAGGATTTTTATGTTCCTTTTGGTTGCCAGCAAGCTAGCCAGGTATTGGACCCCAAGGTGGCCTCCCACACATCTGGGGGATGGGCACCAGTAACCACTGTGCAGAGAGAGCTGTTTAGTGTTCGTTACCATAATTTATCAGTCTCTTCCTCCTGCTCTTCCCTGGTTGCTGTACAGTGTTATTCTGGCTTCCAGAGTCTCAAAATAGGTGTTTCTGTCACTTCCTCCCTGTTTAATAGGGTTTCTTTGGTGGAGGGACTGAGTCCTGGAGCTCCTTACTCTACCATATTCCCACAATCCTCTCCCAGGCATTAGTATGTTTAAACTCTCCAGATAATTTTGAGGTACAGTAAACATTGTAAAACACTGATATAATTGAAACAAATCTAAATACAAAACCCTGGACTTGGAGAAAAGTACATAGGTGGCGGACAGCAGCAATAGTATATTAGAATGACTTTCATTTCTCATGATATTGACATATGTCTTTTAGTCCATAAATGGGTTATCACAGGAGGTAAATTTTTTTAACCATATTAATGTTAAACTCTCTAATAGCACATTTGTCTGGTATGGGATGTGAAGAAGGAAAGCATGAAAGCAGAGTCAGATACTGAAAAGGATGTGAGAACCCACTTCCTGCCATAGTGGGAGCAGAGAGACTTTTCTTTCACATTGCGGGACACGATTACGTGCTTCAACTTGGCGGGCCTGGGCTGGGGGACCGGATCCACCCCTGGGGAGGGTAGTGGGTACGGGTGACAGCGCCCTCCACAGCCCCCCGGGCCTGGGAAAGTGAGGCCGGAGGCAGGCCCCATTTCCTCACCCAAAATACCAATGTTAGGGGAGGCTTGCCGGAGGGAACCGGCTTTTCCCCACCCCCTTATCTTGCCCGGACACTCCCCGTTGCCAGCGCAACTCCCATCACCACCGGTGCGCATACATTGTTGCCAGACACCGTTACGGGAGCAACTCTCGCCCCTTTTCAATCAACCTCCACGCCCTCTCAGAACCAATCCAAGCCTTTAACCTCTACAGCTACCCCGCCCTCTAAACCGCCCGATATAAGCTTGTACTCTCCCCTAATAAACTCTCTCTCTCTTGGTTTCTTCACCCTAAAAGAACCGTGTCCCGCCTGTTCCTTTCTCGCCGCCCTCCATACTTTGCACGCCCCCGCCGGGGACCTGGCCAAGTCCCCCGCCTCGCACTCGCCTCCGGGAAAGAGCCCCCGCCGCCGGTACCCTCGGAGCAATCCTGGGAGCCTAGGATTTAGCAACCGGCCGCCACCCCCCCACACAGACGGATCAACTGCGACCGCACACATAGCCAGGTACAAAAGAAAACACAGCAGATGTACTTTGTGTTGAATAAAGTTCACACACCTTCCGTAATCACCACCTTTCCTTTCTATGGAGTAAATGTGAATTATTGTCAGTTTCTTCATTTGCAATCAGAGGCTGAAACAGATGCTGAAGGTTTAGTTTAAAATGATATGTGTCTCTTATCACAACTTGCAATATGCTCTCCAGGGACTATTTACCTTTCACATGCCATAAACTCAGTACAAGGGAGTTTATTCTTAAAAGCATTTAAGGTAAATTAAGCACAATTAATGCAAATTTCTTTAGAGATAAGCTTACTATGTTTGCTTTGAGTGGGCATTTGTTTTAATGGTTTTGTTTAAGAAGATTTCATTTCCTTGCATATGTGATTTAAAATGCCCTTGCAACTATTTGTCCTTATGAGTTTGGACCCAACATGTGGCCATCACAATTTTAACATTTCTCTTTTTTTCACAAAATTAATATCTAAGAGAAAAATATTTATAATTTCAAAACTAAGGGCAAGGGTAAAATTCTTGTTTGTTGCGGATGTTAAAATTTTTCTTTAGTTTAAAGCTGGGAACCATGGATTAAAAATAGGAAATCACAATATAAAATCCCTCTGTCTGCACACAGGTTGTGCACTTCATGCATGAGAACTGGGAAATGTTTCCAGAGTATAGGAGTCGATCTTCAAGAAATGGGGTAGAGTAAGTGAAGGAAGCTACAGATGAAGCAGAGAAAAGCACATATTTGGAAAACTGAATACTGTGGGTCCCTTTGGTAAAAGGGAGCAAGAATAGAAATCAGGTTAGGAGATCAAGAGGATGTTAGTCTGATCTGTAATGTTAGAAACAAGCATTATACCTTAAAAACGCTCACCCAGTTGTGGAGGAGAAAAGAATTTATTCACAATCTTGCAAGAATGGATGCACAGCCAAAAACAAGGAAGGTGCACCAAACAATAGAACACAGCAAAAATTTATATCCTAGGCCTAAACACAAGTCCCTCCCCTGTTTCTCCATTGGCTGGATACTCCAGAGGATACAGTCTATCTGAGAGAGCTAACTAGCCCACCTTTGAGATCTTGAATTGTACAGCCTATCCAAGAGAGCTCATCCAGTTTAAATTTCCCACTGAGAGTTCCCACCTTTGACCATACCCCCACAATCTTTTACATTCCAGTAACCCTGGTTATCTTTCCCACATAAGGAACTGGCACTGATTCTAGACTTACATCATGGCACGCTCTCTCTTTTTCCTTCCCCTTGCTATAGGGATAGTTTAAGCCAGCTCTCCCACCCAATCTCCATTTTCTCTATTCCATGTGGTCTTTATATGAAAGCTAAACTTAACCTTTTCTTACAAATAAGGCTTTGGATTTTTATAGGGATTCATTTATTTACTATCCTTGTAACTAAAAATGGGTTTTACAAGAAAGAAAAGACTAGAAGGAAATAACAAAAGAGAAATAAAAAAGAGACAATAGAAAACCCCTAGAATTCATCTCTAAATGGCCAAATTGTAGACTTAAATAACAAATAAGAAAAGGATAATCAAGTGAAATTTGAGAACTAATCAACATGAGAAAGAATTTAATGAAGTACACTACAAGGAATTTTTAAAGGCTGATCTAATTTTACTATAAAAATTGAGCAAAATGCTAGATTCTACTGCTATTTTGATTCAAACAGCAAGTTTCTTTTTTTTTCTGTACAATGGGGGGATTATTTGTACAGTGGGGCCAATGTCTGCCAGTCGATCTGTGATACTTTATGAATAGCTCATTGGTCTTCCAGTTAGAATCAACTTTTAGTCCTTGGGGTTTTTCCAAAATCAGGATAGATCTTTCCTTTAAAATTAATATATGCTGTCCGGAATATTTGTGGAATTTTAAAATTAATTTCTTAAGTTCTGTATATGCCTTTTTAGACCATATGTCATATATGCTATCCCTGTCTTTTGAGGAAATTGACTGACCTCTAATAATCAAGAAAGCTATGTCATTTAGTGTTATGATTTTTCTTCAAAAGACATTTTATCCAAAAGTAGCCCACCACTAAGGAAAACAGGTGTTCTGTTTACTATAGTAATAGGTTTTATTTAATAAGGCAACATATACTGGGGAGAGATCACAATTGATTTGTAGGAACTATAGGGGTTCTACTCTTTTTGCCGCTAGAAAAAGGGACTTATTAAATCTTTGCCAATAGCTCACTTCTCTCCATATAGTGGGTTAAATGGTGGCCCTCAAAGTTATGTTCACGTCCTAATCCCTGGAACTTTTGTATATTATCTTACCTGGCAAAACAGTGACTATTACCTTATGGTGTAAGGTAATGTTTATCATGTTTATCTGGAACCACAGAATGTGACCATATTTGGAAATAGGGTCTTTACAGTTACAGTGTTTGAGATGATATTGTACAGGATTAGGGTGGGTCTTAAATCTAATGAATGGTGACCTTATAAGGTAGCCATGTGAAGACACAGAGACACACACACAGAGAAGAAGGCAATATCATGATGGAGTCAGAAATTGCAGTGATGCAGCTACAGCCAAGAATGCCAAGTATTGTCACCAACCACCAGAAGCTGGGAGAGGCTCAGAACATTATTTTCCTTCAGAGTCTCCAGATGGAAGCAACTCTGCCTGTCAGCACCTTGATTTCAAGCTTCTGGCCTCTAAACTGTAAGAGAATAAATAAATACCTTTCCATTGTCTCAAGCCACCCCATTTGTGGCAATTTGTTATAGTGGTTATAGGAAACTCATACATCCCTTTTCAATGTGCTGATGCATCTTTGGTGGACCCACAGTCTCTCTTTATGCCTAATGTCAAATTTCTTTAAGAAATTTTAAATTCTCAGAATAAACAATATGTGTGTTTGTGTGTAAGAGAGTGACACAAACACATATAAAAAAATTCTTAAAACATTTGCGACATCTTTGTCAACTTCCCTTCATTTAAAAATTAGTCCTTACCATTCTAATGATGTATTTTTAGACATATTACCATTAAAATAAAAAATAAGGCCAGGATTCCAGCATAACCCCCTTATTAAATGTTATTCTGTAATTCATCTGGAATATATAAAAATGAAATAAGGAAAAGAAATAAGAGGTTTACCCCTTGAATAAAAGAAGGAAATATGCAAATATGATTTTCTACTTAGAAGTTAAAATAGAACTTACTGAAAATTATTGAATAGACAAATTTAAAAAGGGTAGTATTTAAGAACATTTCTAGCATATCAACAGCTTTACATCAGTTGTAATAAATTAAAATCAAATAGTAAATCATAATAAAATGTTGACAAAATATGAAATACTTAGGGTTAACCATTAAAACTAGGTGGCAGGCATATGAACAAAAACTACAAAATTTTATTGAATACATAGAGAAAAAGATGCACCACATTTCTTGATGGCAAAGTATTTCAAAGATTTAAATTCCTCCCAAGTTAATGTTTTGGCTTAATGCAATTCTAATCAAAATCTTAGCTAAATGTATTTAGAATTTAACACAAAATGAAAGAATAAATAAGCCAGAAATGCTAAGAAAATAATGAAGACTAATACTATAGACACCTTAATTAAAACTATATAGAAGAGAACCAAAGATGGCAGCTAGGTGAGACAGAGCAAAAAAACACCTCCGTGAAAAGTACTAGATAAAAACCAGAAAGTGACCCAGAACACCAGTTCCAGCGACGCACCAGCCAGATGAGGTCTGCTAAATCCACAGTTACCATTCATTTGGTGAAACCGGGAGTCTGCATTCTGAAATGAGTGAGTGAGCTGCCTGAAAATCTGGCAGCTGTGCTGAGCATCAGGAAACTGAGGGTTGGCATTTGGAGACAGACTAGTTCTTTAAAAAAAAAAAAAAAAAACCTGGGAGTAGCTGTGGATATGACAGGGAGAACTGCACAGTGAATCATGGCAGGGGTGGGCTGGGCCAACACCTCGGTGTCTGGCATGGAGGACAGCCCTTCCCACACCTGCTGCTGATTGTCTCAGGGCCAGGGGGACAGAGGGGAGCCAAAAGGAGAAAGAAACTCCACCCTTTGCAGCCATCTTCCCGGCGGGCTGGGGACACTCCTGCCCGGGGCCAGACCCACAGCCCAGAGCTGCACCAAGAAACCCAGTGTGATGGAGTCTTTCCCACAGCACCACGCACATGCCACAATATGGGCCATGGACTGTGGCCTTTAGTGCACCCACAGCTAATTGTCCAGGAGCTGGGAAGGCGGAGCTGTGTGAAAAGAGGGAAATTAACACACCCCATTCAACCGTCTTTACATCAGGCTGGGAATGCCCCTGCATGGCCCAGTGGCCCAGGGCTTCCCTGGAGGGCCAGCTTGCACTTCTGACATGGCACAGCCTTTTCTCAGCAGAAGTCCTGGAAGAGCATGGCTGAGAAGGGGAACCTGCTTGGAAATCCCAGAGACCCTACACCAATACCAAGGACTTGTGGGTCAGTTGCAGAGACAATCTGTGGCAAGACTGAAATGAAGGCTTAGTCTCTTGCAACAGCCTTAAATCTCCAGGAACACCTGGGAGGTTTGATTATTAAAGCTGCCTTGCCTCCCTAACCACCCAGACACAAGCCCCATGTTCAGGGCGGACAGCACCAACAACATACCCAAACTTAGTGCACCAATTGAACCCCACAAGAATCAGATCCCCACACACCACAAAGACAAAGTTGGAGAGAACTGACTTGAGGAGAATAGATGACTTGCAGATGATGCCATCTGCTGGTTAGTTAGAGAAAGTGTACACCACCAAACTGTAGTTCTGACAAATTAGAGATTGGTATTTTTTATAACCAGAAAGAACCATATCAAGTAAAGCAAATGCCAAGAGGCCAAAAACAACAGAAAATCTTAAAGCATATGATAAAACCAGACAATATGGATAACCCAAACCCAAACACCCAAATCAAAAGATCAGAAGAGACACAATACTTGGCTCAATTAATCAAAGAACTAAAGACAGACAACAAGAGCATGGCACAGGATATAAAGGACACAAAGAAGAGCATGGCACAGGATATATAGGGCATAAAGTAGACCCTAGAAGAGCATAAGGAAGAAATCACAAGAGTAAATCCAAAAATAGAAGATCTTCTGGAAATAAAAGAAAATTCTGGCCAAATTAAAAAGACTCTGGATACTCATAATGCAAGATTAGAGGAAGATGAACAACAACTCAGCCTCCTCGAGGACCACAGAACAGAAAATGAAAGAACAAAAGAAAGAATGGGGAAAAAATTGAAAAAATCAAAATGGATCTCAGGGGTATGATAGATAAAATAAAACATCCAAATATAAGACTCATTGGTGTCCCAGAAGGGGAAGAGAAGGGTAAAGGTATAGAAAGGGTATCCCCAGAAATTGTTGGGGAAAACGTCCCAAACCTTCTACACAATATAAATACACAAAGCATAAATGCCCAGCAAACTCCAAATAGAATAAATCCAAATAAACCCACTACAAGACATTCTGATCAGACTGTGAAATACTGAAGAGAAGGAGCAAGTTCTGAAAGCAGCAAGAGAAAAGCAATTCACCACATACAAAGGAAACAACATAAGACTAAGTAGTGACTACTCAGTGGCCACCATGCAGGTGAGAAGGCAGCAGCATGACATATTTCAAATTCTGAGAGAGAAAAATTTCCAACCGAGAATACTTAATTCAGCAAAACTCTCCTTCAAAGTTGAGGGAGAGTTTAAATTTTTCACAAACAAATGCTGAGAGATTTTGCTAGTAAAAGACCTTCCATACTTCAGATACTAAAGGGAGCCCTACTGACAGAGAAACAAAGAAAGGAGAGAGAGATATAGAGAAATTTAACACACATATATAGAACCTTACATCCCAAATCACCAGGACACACATTCTTCTCTAGTGATCATGGATCTTTCTCCAGAATGGACTGTATGCTGGGACATAAAACAAGTCTCAATAAATTAAAAAAAAATTAAGTTTTTTCAAAGCAGGTTCTCTGACCACAAAGGAATACAAATAGAAGTCAATAACCATCAGAGACTTGGAGAATTCACAAACACCTGGAGGGTAAAAATGAGGGGGAGATAAAAACATTCCTGGATAATCAAAAGCTGAGGGAGTTCATCAACAGTAGATGAGTCCTACAAGAAATGCTAAAGGGAGTTGAGCAGGCTGAAAGGAAGGGACACTAAACAATGGACTGAAACTACATGAAGAAATAAAGATTTCCAGTAAAGATCACATGGTAAATATAAATACCAATACTACTGTAATTTTGATTTGTAACTCCACTATTTACTAACTACAGGATCTAAAATACATAAACTATAATGATAAATCAGTGGTTTTGGACTCAATGCAAAATATGTAATTTTTGACAAGAACTACATAAAGGTGGGGAATGGTGGAGTACAGGATCATAGTTTATGTATCCTATTGAAGTTAAGTTGGTATCAAAGAAAAACAAGATTTAAGAGGTTAAATTTAAGCCCCATGGTAAACACAAAGACAGTATCAAAGAATATGACCACAGAGATGAAAAGTACAGTAAGGGTTATGAGAAGTGGGGGAAGGGGCAATGGAGAGTTAAGAAATGAGTGTAGGATTTCTGTTCAGGGAGAAGGGAAATTTCTGGTAATGGATGGTGGGAAGGTAACAGCATTGCAACATTGGAAATGTGATTAATCCCACTAATGGAATGCTAGGGAGGGGCGGAATGGGAAGATTTAGGCTGTATATATGTTTCCACAATTGAAAAAAAAAAAAAAGACAGTCTAAATAGATGACAATTGAATGCCAAGGATGACCCTGGATGAGATCTGAGGATGGAGGAGAGGAGGCTCAAAGGGACACAGATGGGACATAAGGAAAAAAAAGGAAATATAGACTGAAAGCTTTGTATCAGTGCTGAATTTCTTGAACTTCCTAGCTGTGCTTAATGGGATTGCATAAAAGAATGTTCTTTTTCATGGGAAATGTATATGTGAATTATATTGTTTAAAGATGTGTGCAGCTTGCTTTCATATGTTCAGAAGACAGAGCAACAGATGATGGATCATAGGGAGGGAGGGAGGGTGGGAGAGATGGAGGGAAAGAAAGCAATGGTGGTGTGACAGGATGTTAAAGTTGGTGATCGGGGTATCGGGGGAGGGGGGTTGGGGTATGCTGGAGTTCTGCGTATGGGGTTTGTACTGTTTTTGCAACAGTTCCTGTAAGTTTAATTTATTTCAAAATAAAACTAAAAAAAAAGAGGGTCAACATCATTAGTAATCAGGAAAACGCAAATAAAAAATAAGAAAATAAAAGAAGCTATATAATGCTCATTTAAAAATTTAACAGATCAATAGTATAAAAAAGCCCTATCATTCACAATAAATTTAGTTTGTGATATGGGAAAAAAACAACTGTTAGAGAATGGTATTGCTCTTCATCAAATGGTTGAGGATAGCAGATTATATAACTATAAAGTTTGATTCTTAGCTCATATCATATATCAAAGTAAATTCTAGATATACTAAAAAGTTAATATCAAAGCAAAAATTATGAAATGGTATGCAGAATTTGTATGAATATTCTTTCTGACCTCTGAATGGTGAAAAACGTATACAAGACAGAGAAAAAGAAAATCATAAAGGAAAAGTCAGTAAAAACATTTCCCTTCATAAAAAAAATACGTATTTTTAGATTACAGAAGTTGTGGGTTTACAGAAAAATCATGCATTAAATATAGGTTCCCATTTACCACCTTATGATAACATCTTGCATTGGTGAATAATAAAATATTGCTGAACAGAATAAAAAAGCAAACTTAGGGCAATATTTGTAATAAATATGACAGATATGATTACTTTTTATTTTTTTAATTTTTATTTTGAAATAATTTCAAACATATAGGACAGTTGCAAATACAATACAAACCTGATACAGAGAACTCCAACACCCCCCCATCCCCAGATATCTGTATATACAAATTTTACATTTTGCTACCTTTGCAGTATCTTTCTCTATCCTTCCTTTCTTTCTTTCCTTCCTTCCCTCCTTCCTTCCTTCCTCCCTTTCTCCCTCATTCCCTCCCTCCCCCCTCTTTCTTTCAACTATACCTATTTTCTATCATTTATCGGTCTACCCATTTATCATCTTCTGAACATTTGAGAGCAGGTTGCATATATCATACTCTTTGAACTCATCACACTTCCATGTACATTTCTGATGAACAAGGATATTCACTTACGTCATTAACTTGACTGCAGATAATTAAAGAAAATTAATATGGATATAAAGCTTAAATTCTATATTCCAATTCTTCCTTATGCCCCCTTTTAGCATTTCTCCTCAATTCTTAGATCCACTCCAGTATCATATGTTGCATTGATTGTCATTAACTCTTAATTAACTCTTTTTTAACTAACTATATCAAAAACAAATTTTTTAAAAAGATGTACAATTAAAAAAAACATTTCAAACAAACCATAACAAAGGATTAAGAAAAAGACAACTAACCTAAAATAACTACTTTACTTCCAACATGTTCCTACTCTACCCCAAGAAAATAACCTAATATAGCAATATTTCTGTGGACTTGTTCACAGAATACCCATCAGAAATTAACAAACCATAGTCATTCCTGGGCATTCCCAGAATGTTAAATTTACCCACAATAGCTATCTGTTCTTACTAAATTATCATTCCCCCTTCATTAATTGCTCTCCATCACTAGTTCCCCTAGATTCTACATTATAAACCATTTATTTTAAGAGTATGTTGTTTAACCTCCTGGTGTTTGTGAATTTTCTAAGTCTCTAATGGTTATTGACTTCTAATTGTTCTCCATTGTGGTCAGAGAATGTGCTTTGAATAATTTCAATTTTTTTTTAATTTTTTGAGTCTTGTTTTATGAACTAGCACATGGTCTATTCTAGAGAAAGTTCCATGATCACTAGAGAAGAATGTGTATTCTGGTGATTTGAGATGTCATGTTCTTTATGTGTCTGTTAAATCAAATTCATTTATCAGATTGTTTAGGTTTTCAATTTCCTTATTGGTCTTCTGTCTGGTTGATCTATCTATAGGAGAGAGTGATGTGTTGAAGTCTCCCACAATTATTGTGGAAACATCCATTGCATCCTTTAGTTTTGCCAGTGTTTGTCTCATGTATTTTGTGGCACCATGATTGGGTGCATAAACATTTATGGTTGTTATTTCTTCTTGTTGAATTGCCCCTTTTATTAGCATGTAGTGGCCTTCTTTGTCTCTCATAATATCCTTGCTTTTAAAGTCTATTTTATCTGAGATTAATATTGCTACTCCTGCTTTCTTTTGGCTGTAGCTTGCATGAAATATTTTTTCCATCCTTACACTTTCAATTTATTTGTGTCCCTCTGTCTAAGATGAGCCTCTTGTATGCAACATATTGATGGTTCATATTTTTTGATCCATTCTGCTAATCTATGTCTTTTAATTGGGGAGTTTAATCCATTTACTTTCAACATTATTACTGTGAAGGCATTTCTTGAATCAGCCATCCTATCCTTTGGGTTAATGTTTGTCAGATATATTTTTTCCCTCTCTCTCTTAATGTCCTTTAATGAGCCAATATTGAATCTTTTTTTAGTGCTAAACCTTTCTCCATATCTATCTCTCCTTTCTTTCTTTCTCTCTCAGTAGGGCTCCCTTTGGTCTCTGAAGTAGGGCAGGTCTTTTATTAGCAAAATCTCTCAGCATTTGTTTTGTCTGTGAAAAAATTAAGCTCTCCTTCAAATTTGAAGGAGAGCTTTGCTGGATAAAGTATTCTTGGATGGAAATTTTTCTCTCTCAGAATTTTAAATATGTCGTGCCACTGCCTTCTCGTCTCCATGGTGGCCACTGAGTAGTCACTACTTAGTCTTATTTTGTTTCCTTTGTATATGGTGAATTGCTTTTCTCTTGCTGCTTTCAGAACTTGCTCCTACTCTTCAGTATTTGACAGAGTGATCAGAATGTCTTGGAGTGGGTTTATTTGGATTTATTCTATTTGGAGTTTGCTGGGCATTTATGCTTTGTGTATTTATATTGTGTAGAAGGTTTGGGAAGTTTTCCCCAACAATTTCTGTGAATACTCTTTCTATACCTTTACCCTTCTCTTCCCCTTCTTGGACACCAATAAGTCTTATATTTGGACATTTTATTTTATCTGTCAAATCCCTGAGGTCCATTTCTATTTTTTCAATTTTTTCCCCATTTTTTCTTTTGTTCTTTCATTTTTCATTCTGTGGTCCTCAAGGTCACTGATTCGCTGTTCAGCTTCCACTAGTCTTGTTCTATGAGTATCCAGAATCTTTTCAATTTGGTCAACAGTTTCTTTTATTTCCATAAGATCATCTATTTTTTTATATACTCTTGCAATTTCTTCTTTATGGTCTTCTAGGTTCTTCATGTCCTTTGTATCCTGTGCCATGCTCTTGTTGTTTGTCTTTAGTTCTTTGCTTAATTGCTCCAAGTACTGTGTCTCCTCTGATCTTTTGATTTGGGTGTTTGGGTTTGGGTTACCCATATCATCTGGTTTTATCATATGCTTTAAAATTTTTGTTGTTTTTGGCCTCTTGACATTTGTTTTACTTGATAGGGTTCTTTTAGGATATGTAGGATTATCCAAAGCCTAATCTCTAATTTGTCAGATCTACAGCTTGGTGGCATACACTTTCTCTAACCAGCAGATGGCATTATCCACAAGTCACCTGCTCCCCTCAAGTCAGTTCTCCCCAAATTTGTGTTTGTGGTGTGTGGGGATCTGATTCTTGTGGGGTTCAATTGATGCACCAAGTTTGGGTGTGTTGTTGGTGCTGTCCGCCCTGAATGTGGGGCATGTGTCTGAGCTGTTAGGGAGGGAGGGAAGCTTTAATAATCAAACCTCCCAGGTGTTCCTGGAGATTTAAGGCTGTCACAAGAGTCTAAACCTTCATTTCAGTCTCACCACAGATTGTCTCTGCCGCTGACACACAAGTCTTTTGTATTGGTTCATGGTCCCTGGGATAACTGAGTGGGTCCCTTTTCCAAGCTGTGCCCTTCTAGAGTGTCTGTTGAAGTAAGGTTGTGCTACATCACAAGTGTGCACCATCACTCAAGGGAAGTTCTGGCCCACCAGGCCATGTAGGTGCATTCCCCGTCTGCTGTAAGGATGGCTGTATGGGGGGTGTTAATTTCCCCCTTTTTGCCCAGATCTGCCTTCCCAGCTCCAGGACAATTAGCTGTGGGTGTGAGAAAGGCTATTGTCCATGCCTGATATTGTGGCATGTGCACATGTTGCTGGAAACACTTCCCGTTGCACTGGGTTTTTTGGCACGGCTCTGGGCTGTGGCTCCAGTGCTTGGCAGGAGTGTTCCCAGCCCACCAGAAAGATGGCTGCAAGGGGTGTGGTTTTTTTCTCCTTTTGGCTCACCTCTGCCTTCCTCACTCTGAGACAATTAGCAGCGGGTGGGCAAAAGGCTATCTTCCACACCAGATACTGAGACATTTGCACAGCCTGTTCCTGCCATGCTTCACTGTGAGGTTCTCGCTGCTGTATCTGCAACTGCTTTTGGGTTTTTTTAAAAAAGAACTAGCCCACCTCCAAATACCAACCCTCAGTTTCCCCCACACACACCACAGAATGGCTGCTGGCTATTCAGCAGCTTACTCAGTCATTTCAGAATGCGGACTCCCGGTTTCACCAAATGCATGGTCTCTGTGGATTCAGCAGACCTTGTCCAGCTGGTGCATCACTGGAACTGGTGTTCTGGGCCACTTTCTGGCTTTTATCTAGTATTTTTCATAGAGGTGTTTTTTGCCCTGTCTCTTCTAGCCACCATCTTAGGTTCCTACTGACACATGTGATTTTTTTTTTTAATTTTTATTGGGATTGTTCAGATACCATACAATTATCCAAAGTTCCAAAGTGTACAGTCAGTTGCCCCTGGTACCCTCATACAGCTGTGCATCCATCACCACACTTAATTTTTGTTCAATTTTTAGAAACTTTTCATTATTCCAGACAAGAAATAAAGTGAAAGATGGAAAAAAAAAAGAAAAAAAGAAAAAGAAAAAGAAAAAGAAAAGGAACCTCAAATCCTCCCATATCCCTAACCAACCCCCCTTAATTGTTGACTCATAGTGTTGGTATAGTACATTTGTTATTGTTTATGAAAGAATGTTGAAATACTACAAACTGTAGTATATAGTTTGCAATAGTTAAATATTTCTTCCCTATATGCCCCTCTATTATTAACTTCTAGTTGTATTCTCATACATTTGTTCTGGTTCATGGAAGAGTTTTCGAATATTTGTACAGTTAATCATGGACATTGCCCACCATAGGATTCAGTTTTATACATTCCCATCTTTTGACTTCCAACTTTCCTTCTGGTGACATATATGACTCTGAGCTTCCCCTTTCCACCTCATTCACGCACCATTTGGCACTGTTAATTATTCTCACATCTTGCTACCGACATCTCTGTTCATTTCCAAACATTTAAATTCATCCTAGTTGAACATTCTGCTCATACTAAGCAACCACTCCCCATTCTTAAGCCTCATCCTATATCCTGGTACCTTATATTTCATGTCTGTGAGTTTACATATTATAATTAGTTCCTATCAGTGAGACCCTGCAATATTTGTCCTTATGTGTCTGGCTTATTTCACTCAGTATATTGCCCTTGAGGTTTTGACATCAACCCATTTTTTTCTTTAAGATGATTTTGTTCACACCCCACACATTCCATCCTAAGTAAACAATTGATGGTTCTCTGTATGGTCACATATTTATGTGTTCACCACCTTCACCACTACCTATATAAGGGCATCTACATTTCTTTCACAAGGCAGGAGGGAGAGCCAAAGAAGGTAGAGAGGGAAAAGAAAGAGGAAAAAAATGACAGCTAGGAAGTAGCAAAAGGAAAAGTAACCTTAAATCAAAGTGGGGTAAAGAATCAGAGGACACCACCAATGTCAAGTTTCTAACATGCCTTCCCTATCCCCTCCTCTTATCTGCATTTACCTTGGTATATTGCCTTTATTACATTAAAGAAAGCATAATACAATGATTCTGTTAGTTACAGTCTCTAGTTTACACTGATTGCATCCCTCCCCCAATGCCTCCCCATTTTTAACACCTTGCAAGGTTGACATTTGTTTGTTCTCCCTTGTAAAAGAACATATTTGTACATTTTATCACAATTGTTGAACACTCTAGATTTCACCAAGTTACATAGTCCCAGTCTTTATCTTTCCTCCTTTCTTCTGGTGTCTCACATGCTCCCAACCTTCCTCTCTCAATCATATACATAGCTATCTTTGTTCAGTGTACTTACATTGCTGTGCTACCATCTCCCAAAATTGTGTTCCAAACCATGCACTCTCATCTTCTCCTATCACTCTGCAGTGCTCCCTTTAGTATTTCCTGTAAGGCAGGTGTCTTGTTCACAAAGTCTCTCACTGTCTGTTCGTCAGAAAATATTTTGAGCTCTCCCTCATATTTCAAGGACAGCTTTGCTGGATATACGATTCTTGGTTGGTGGTTTTTCTCTTTCAGTATCTTAAATATATCACACCACTTCCTTCTTGCCTCCATGGTTTCTGCTGAGAAATCCTCACATAGTCTTATTAAGCTTCCGTTGTATGTGATGGATTGCTTTTCTCTTGCTGCTTTCAAGATTCTCTCTTCGTCTTTGACATTTGATAATCTGATTATTAAGTGTCTTGGCATAGGCCTCTTCATATCTCTTCTGTTTGGAGTACGCTGCGCTTCTTGGATCTGTAATTTTATGTCTTTCCTAAGAGATGGGAAATTTTCATTGATTATTTCCTCTATTATTGCCTCTGCCCCTTTTCCCTTCTCTTCTCCTTCTGGGACACCAATGATACACAGATTTTTGTACTTTGTTTCATCTTTAAGTTCCCGGAGACATTGCTCGCATTTTTTCATTCTTTTCTCCATCTGCTCCTTTGCATGTAGGCTTTCAGGTGTTTTGTTCTCCAGTTCTTGAGTGTTTTCTTCTGCTTCTTGAGATCTGCTGTTGTATGTTTCCATTGTGTCTTTCATCTCTTGTGTTGTGCCTTTCATTTCCATATATTCTACTGGTTGTTTTTTTTGAACTTTCAATTTCTGCCTTATATATGCCCAGAGTTTTCTTTACAGCCTCTATTTCTTGTGTGAAATATTCTCTAAACTTTTTGAATTGATTTAACATTAGTTGTTTAAATTCCTGTATCTCAGTTGAAGTGTATGTTTGTTCCTTTGGCTGGGTCATAGCTTCGTTTTTCTTAGTGTAGGTTGTAGTTTTCTGTTGTCTAGACATCTGACCTCCTAGGCCACCCCAATCAGGTTTTCCCAGATGAGAACAGGTTCAGGTCACAGAAGGAGGAAATATTCAGTATCTGGTTTCCCTGATGGGTTTTCTTAGAGGATTGACACACCCTGCGCTTTTCTGCCCAGCAGGTGCACCTATCAGCCTGTCAACGGCTGGTGTAAGAGAGTGTGGCCTGTGACTCTCCTCCCCCAGGCTTTGAGGTCTGGTTCCAGAAGGGCAGGCAGTAAGGCTGGGCCCCTCGCTTTCCTCTTGGGAAGCTATGCCCCCTCCAGAGAGGTCATTGCATATCAATAAGTTCTTTGTTTCTCTGACTCTGCTGATCAAATTGTTTTGATTTTAAAATGGCTGAGGCTGTCTTTACTGCAAAGTGCTGCCAGCTGGAAGCAGCTGCAGTTTTCTCCACAGAAAGAGAAAGGGACAGAAAAGCTCCCAGATTCACCCGTCAGCCTCTGGGCTCCCCGTCCTGAGACAGTTCTGTCCCCCGACTCTCCCAAGGTCAGTTGTCACCAAAAGCCTCTGTCTTCTTGTTGAGGATTCACTGTCTGTATTGAGCAGTTAACATTAAAACCCCAGTTGGAGCTGGGCTGATAGAGTGCTGCGTTCTAGCACCACACAGCTTCCGTGAGGGAGGGGCTCTTGGCTCTCGGCTCTCAGTGCAAGTCCGCAGTTTTACTTACAGATTTTAGGCTATGATCTCGGGCATGCCTCCCAATTCAGGTTGGTGGATGATGAGTGGACAGTCGCGTTTGTCTCCCCACAGTTATTCCAGGTTACTTACTAGTTTTTTGCTCATTTATGAATTTGTTCCAGGGGGAGACTAACAGTGTTCCACTCCTCTCTATGCCACCATCTTAGCTCCTCCTGATGTGATTTTAATGATTAGTTATATAATGGAGATTCCTTGCCCTTGTTAATTCCTATTTCCAACTTGTTACATTTCACCTAAAGACTCAGCTATGAATTTTGAAGTCCTAAGGAGTAGAGGGGAGATATTCTATAGAGAAAATGTATGGTCCAAGGAGTTGTGTGGATGAGAAACAGAGACAAGTAGAGAAGAAAGGTAGACTTGTGTATCATTGTTCTCCCATCCCACCCCCATATCCCTCGAGCCTACTTCTTGGAGAGCTGATTTGGAAACATGAAAAAAGTTACGAAGTAGCTCATCTGGAGAATATCTGACCTCCTGTGCTGGTTTGGAGCTGTTATGGACCCCAGAAAGCCATTTTCTTTTATTCCAATCTTGTTTGGTAGGTCCTTTGATTAGGTTATTTCCATGGACATGTGCTCCCACTCATCCAAGGTGGGTCTTAGTTGGAGCCCTTTACAGAGTTGAGAGCCCACACAGCACCAGATGCTTGGAGATGCAGACAGAAAGATGTTTGGAGAGCCTAAGCCAAGAAATGAACCCAGACTTTGCCCTAGAGAAGCTAAGTGAGAGCCCGCAGATGCATAAAGAGAAAGCCACTGGAATCAGAAGTTGAAAGCAATGTAACCCGGGAGCAAAGGACAAGCAGACGCCAGCCACTTGCCTTCCCAGCTGATAGAGGTGTTCCAGATGCCACTGGCCTTTCTTTGGTGAAGGTATCCTCTTGTTGATGCCTTAGTATGGACACTTTTATAACCTTAGAACTATAAATTTGTAACTTAATAAGTTCCCTTTATAAAAGCCAATCCAAACCCAGAGGGAGCAGCCAGAAGCTGAAAGTCAACAGAAACCGGAAGAGAAAAGAGAAGCCAGGGGAGACCACAAAGTACACTGCCATGTGACAGAAAAGCCAAGAACTGAGGATTCTGGGCAGCCAGCCCCAAATGCTACAGTCTTCTGGAAGAGAACTTTGCCTTGATGACACCACAATTTGGGCTTCTTCTAGCCTCAAAACTAGATAAAGAAAGCTGAAACAAAATGCAAGGGACCCTCAAGTCTGCCTATCTGGGGAAAAAGCAGAATGGTTGGCTGATTGCCAGGAAAGTAGGTAGAAAGCCAGGAACTGCGTGGACTGGACACCACAGAGCAATCTAACTTTGGGAATACTTCATACAACACTCATGAAAACGTGGAACTGCTGAGATCAGCGAAATCTGTAAGTTTTTGTGGCCCAGGGACCCGCACCCCTACCTGCCAGGCTCAGTCCCGTGGGAGGAGGGGCTGTCAGCTCCGGGAAGGAGAAGGGAGAACTGCAGTGGCAGCTCTTATAGGAAACTCATTCTACTGATCCAAACTCCAACCATAGATAGACTGAGACCAGACACCAGAGAATCTGAGAGCAGCCAGCCCAGCAGAGAGGAGACAGGCATAGGAAAAAAAAAAGCACGAAAAACTCCAAAATAAAAGTGGAGGATTTTTGGAGTTCTGGTGAACATAGAAAGGGGAAGGGCAGAGCTCAGGCCCTGAGGCTCATATGCAAATCCCAAAGAAAAGCTGATCTCTCTGCCCTGTGGACTTTTCCTTAATGGCCCTAATTGCTTTGTCTCTTAGCATTTCAATATCCCATTAGATCTGTGAGGAGGGCCCCTTTTTTTTTTTTAATCCTTTTTTCTTTTTCTAAAACAATTACTCTAAGAAGCCCAATACAGAAAGCTTCAAAGACTTGCAACTTGGGCAGGTCAAGACAAGAGCAGAACTAAGAGAGCTCTGAGACAAAAGGCAATAATCCAGGGGCTGAGAAAATTCACTAAACATCACAACTTCCCAAGAAAAGGGGGGTGTCTGCTCACAGCCATCATCCTGGTGGACAGGAAACACTCCTGCCCATAGCCAGCCCCATAGCCCAGAGCTGCCCCAGACAACCCAGTGTGATGGAAGTGCTTCAAATAACAGGCACACACCACAAAACTGGGCATGGACATTAGCCTTCCCTGCAACCTCACCTGATAGTCCCAGAGTTGGGAAGGTGGAGCAGTGTGAATTAACAAATCCCCATTCAGTCATCATTTCAGCAGACTGGGAGCCTCCCTACACAGCCCAGCAGCCCAGAACTGCCCTGGGGGGATGGCACTCACTTGTGACATAGCACAGTCATCCCTCAACAGAGGACCAGGGGGTGCACGGCCTGGAAGAGGGACCCACTTGCAAGTCTCAGGAGACATACGCCAATACCAAGGACTTGTGGGTCAGTGGCAGAGACAAACTGTGGCAGGACAGAACTGAAGGATTAGACTATTGCAGGAGCTTTAAAACTCCAGGATCACCAGGGAGATTTAATTGTTAGAGCCACCACCCCTCCCTAACTGCCCAGAAACACACCCCATATACAGGGCGGGCAACACCAACTACACCCGCAAGCTTGGTACACCAATTGGACCCCACAAGACTCACTCCCCCCACTCACCACAAAGGCAAAGCAGGGGAGAACTGGCTTGTGGAGAACAGGTGGCTCGTGGATGCCACCTGCTGGTTAGTTAGAGAAAGTGTACTCCATGAAGCTGCAGATCTGATAAATTAGACATAAGGACTTCAATTGGTCTACAAATCCTAAAAAAACCTTATCAAGTTCAGCAAATGCCAAGAGGCCAAAAACAACAGAAAATTATAAAGCATATGAAAAAAACAGATGATATGGATAACCCAAGCCCAAGCACCCAAATCAAAAGATCAGAAGAGACACAGCACCTAGAGCAGCTACACAAAGAACTAAAGATGAACAATGAGACCATAGTATGGGATACAAAGGATATCAAGAAGACCCTAGAAGAGCATAAAGAAGACATTGCAAGACTAAATAAAAAAAAATAGATGATCTTATGGAAATTAAAGAAACTGTTGACCAAATTAAAAAGATTCTGGACACTCATAGTACAAGACTAGAGGAAGTTGAACAATGAATCAGTGACCTGGAAGATGACAGAATGGAAAATGAAAGCATAAAAGAAAGAATGGGCAAAAGAATTGAAAAAATTGAAATGGACCTCAGGGATATGATAGATAATATAAAACGTCCGAATATAAGACTCATTGGTGTCCCAGAAGGGGAAGAAAAGGGTAAAGGTCTAGGAAGAGTATTCAAAGAAATTGTTGGGGAAAACTTCCCAAATCTTCTAAACAACATAAATACACAAATCATAAATGCTCAGCGAACTCCAAATAGAATAAATCCAAATAAACCCACTCCGAGACATATTCTGATTACACTGTCAAACATGGAAGAGAAGGAGCAAGTTCTGAAAGCAGCAAGAGAAAAGCAATTCACCACATACAAAGGAAACAGCATAAGACTAAGTAGTGACTACTCAGCAGCCACCATGGAGGCAAGAAGGCAGTGGCACGATATATTTAAAATTCTGAGTGAGAAAAATTTCCAGCCAAGAATACTTTATCCAGCAAAGCTCTCCTTCAAATTTGAGGGAGAGCTTAAATTTTTCACAGACAAACAAATGCTGAGAGAATTTGCTAACAAGAGACCTGCCCTACTGGAGATACTAAAGGGAGCCCTACAGACAGAGAAACAAAGAAAGGACAGAGAGACTTGGAGAAAGGTTCAGTACTAAAGAGATTCGGTATGGGTACAATCAAGGATGTTAATAGAGAGAGTGGAACAATATATATGACAAACAGAAACCAAAGGATAAGATGCCTGATTCAAGAAATGCCTTCACGGTTATAACATTGAATGTAAATGGATTAAACTCCCCAATTAAAAGATATAGATTCGCAGAATGGATCAAAAAAATGAACCATCAATATGTTGCATACAAGAGACTCATCTTAGACACAGGGACACAAAGAAATTGAAAGTGAAAGGATGGAAAAAAATATTTCATGCAAGCTACAGCCAAAAGAAAGCAGGCGTTGCAATATTAATCTCAGATAAAATAGACTTTAATTGCAGGGATGTTTTGAGAGACAAAGAAGGCCACTACATACTAATAAAAGGGGCAATTCAGCAAGAAGAAATAACAATCGTAAATGTCTATGCACCCAATCAAGGTGCCACAAAATACATGAGAGAAACACTGGCAAAACTAAAGGAAGCAATTGATGCTTCCACAATAATTGTGGGAGACTTCAACACATCACTCTCTCCTATAGATAGATCAACCAGACAGAAGACCAATAAGGAAACTGAAAACCTAACCAATCTGATAAATGAATTAGATTTAACAGACATATACAGGACATTACATCCCAAATCACCAGGATACACATACTTTTCTAGTGCTCACAGAACTTTCTCCAGAACAGATCATATGCTGGGATATAAAACAAGCCTCAATAAATTTAAAAAGATTGAAATTATTCAAAGCACATTCTCTGACCACAATGGAATACAATTAGAAGTCAATAACCATCAGAGACTTAGAAAATTCACAAATACCTGGAGGTTAAACAACATACTCCTCAACAATCAGTGGGTTAAAGAAGAAATAGCAAGAGAATTTGCTAAATATATAGAGACGAATGAAAATGAGAACACAACATACCAAAACCTATGGGATGCAGCAAAAGCAGTACTGAGGGGGAAATTTATAGCACTAAACACATATATTAAAAAGGAAGAAAGAGCCAAAATCAAAGAACTAATGGATCAACTGAAGAAGCTAGAAAATGAACAGCAATCCAATCCTAAACCAAGTAGAAGAAAAGAAATAACAAGGATTAAAGCATGTTGGGGACGATTAAGGTAGCATGTATAAAATCCACCCTCAGCGATGCCGGAGATATGCAACATGACAGCTGGGGCTGATGCAATAACGGCTTAAGTTGCCCTCAGCCCTCTTTACAGAAGTGATAGCCGTTTGTGCCTAAGATTCACATCTAGAGTGCTAGCTTTACTACCTGCCTTCTATCCCAGCAACAGTAGCCACCAATCCTGTGCTAGCCTTACATCTGCCATCCGCCCTAGCAACAGCAGCAGCCAATCCTAGACTGCCACCCACCTTTGCAGCCACCAATCCTAGGCCGCCACCCATTCGTACTAGCCACTCCCTCTACCTTAGGGTATATATACCCTGCCTCTTCAATAAAGTTTTGCAGCTTGATCAGAAACCTGTCTTGCTGTCATTCCTCGCGTCTCTTGTCCCATACCATTCCTCCCTCACAGGATTTGGAGCTTCCGTTGAACGTCCCGCCGGCCGGGACAAACTGGCGCCCAACGTGGGGCTCGGAGTTCTGTGAGAGACGGAACGCCGCACTCAAGGAGAGAGGTACCTCACACTCACCGCACCCGGGATCGCCGCGAATAAACTCGGTCGCGAGACAGATCCGTTCAGCAGTCAAAGAAAGAAAGAAAACCACACCAGGGATCACCGCGGGGAAGCGCGCTCGCGAGACAGATCCGTTCACCAGTCGATCAGTGCCGGCGAAAGGAAAGAAGAAGAAGAAAAGAAAGCAACAAAAGGTAAGCCCCCCCACCCTTATCATGGGACAAGGAATTTCCCAACACGAATTATATGTTAGTCAAGTTAAGCAATCACTCAAGGCACGAGGAACACGAGTTAAGAAAAAAGATCTCACGCGCTTTTTTAATTTTCTGTTACAAACCTGCCCTTGGTTCCCTCAAGAAGGTACTATAGATCAACAGTGCTGGCTAAGAGTTGGAGACTGTTTAAAAGATTATTTTCGAACCTTTGGTCCTGAAAAGGTCCCGGTTACTGCCTTTTCTTATTGGAACCTAATTAATGAAATTCTAAAAGTCCACTCTTCAGCTCCAGACGTTCAAAACCTCTGTAAATTAGGAGAGGAAGCTTTGAGAGAGCACTCTCGCCCTGCTTCAGCATGCGGCTCAGTAATAATTAACATGCCTGAATATCCTTTAAACGAAAATTCTAACAGGGATAGGCCAAATACCCCAACCAGTCAAGTCAGTTTGTCACCCGATCAGTATGAAATCAAACCAAAGGCTAAAATTTCTCCCACTTTGGAGGGACCGGAGGTTAAAATTTCTCCCTCTTTAGAAAACAACTCCCTTCCTCCGTTTCGGCCACCCCCTTATGCACCCGATTTTCTCAAACCATATTCTCATTTTTACCCAGTCATGCCCTTATCTCAGTTTCATGCTTTAGAAGAAGCCACAGAAAATCTCCGGCTACACGCCGATAATTTTAGAGAAACTTTTAAACAGGAGCGGCAGCATACCGCCGATTTGCTCGCGGACCTCCGGTCGGCAACTCAAAGCATTGCAGCCCTTTCGCTTCCAGAAAATGCCCGTTCATCGCGCCTCCATTGTACTCACCGCGCCTATGCTTTTCCGGTTATGCGTAGTCAGACTCGAGATTCTCAAAATGGCGTCGCCGGCTCCCAAAATGGTGCTGCCAGTTCTCAACATGGTGTCGCGGGTTCCAAAAATGGCGATTCTGGTAGCGATAGCGAGGAGAGTAATAAATTAGATTCCCCCGACTCTAGCGAAGGAGAGCAGGAGGAAGCTAGTTCCACCTCAACTGCTAAATATAAAAAACTTAGTCTAACATATCTAGAGAAATTAAAAAAGGCAGTGAGTGATTATGGCGCTACCACTCCCTTCACGCTCGCCCTACTGGAGAGCCTTAGTGAAAAGGAACTTATTCCTAACGATTGGTTCCAGCTAGCCAGAGCTGCCTTGTCTGGCGGTGATTTCCTGTTATGGAAATCTGATTATGAGGAGCATTGTAAAAAGTATGCCACCCGCAATGCCCGTAAAGCCACTTCTAAAACTTGGACCTTAAATAAATTTTTAGGTCAAAGTCCCTACCATCAAAGTGATAAGCAGGCTCAATTCCCCCCAGGTCTCTTAGCGCAAATACAAACGGCCACACTTAGAGCATGGAAAAAACTTCCGCAAAAGGGTGCCGCCACTGCCTCTCTCGCTAAATTAAGACAGGGGCCTGATGAGCCGTATACTGATTTCCTTAGCCGCCTGCAAAACATGGCTTTGCGCTTATTTGGGGCTAGCGAAAACGAAAGTGATTTTATTAAACACCTGGCCTATGAAAATGCTAACGCTGCCTGCCAAGCAGCAATCCGTCCCTTTCGTAATACTAGCCTTAATAATTACATAAAGCTCTGTTCTGGCATCGGGCCCACTCAAACCCTTGGAATAGCTATTGGCGCCGCTCTTCAAAATTTTGCAGCGCAGCATAAAAATTTTGCGGCACAAGCAAAGCCTCCAACATGCCCTGTGCCATTTAGCCGAAAGTACTCTCAATCTTACCAAACAACGACCTCGAGACCTTTTACATCACGCTCTTTTTGTTCTTAACTTCCTAACTCTGGATGATGAAGGACAATCTGCAGCTGACAGATATTGGCATCCCAAAACGCAAACGCAACAAGCCACTGTTATGTGGCATGACCCCTTAACGTCAGAATGGAATGGGCCTGACCCCGTGATTATTTGGGGATGAGGCTCTGCTTGCATATACGATCAACAGAGGGAAGGTCCTCGTTGGCTGCCAGAACGGCTGATAAAACATATTAATTCTTCATTGCCGAAACAAACCCCTGAGACACTTCCTTCCCCTCCTCTTAATAATAACCTTTCCAGGGTAGAAGCCTCTCCCTGAGAAAAATGTCTTTCTTTTCTCTTCCAGCGCATCAATAACTCCTGCTATAACCCATCCGGAGACGACCAGCCCACACACAACCGGAAGTGGAGAGAAGTCCTGCTTACAGGTTTATTCCATCACTAATCACATGAATTACCACTTAAATTACTATTGGCTTTTCTTAATTGGTCTTCTGGCTTTGCTGTTTGCAGCCGGATTAGCAACTGTTGCCCCAAAAGATTGGAATCCGTTAGAAAGATCCCTGCTTGCTATAGCATATTTGTGCATTGTAGGGTGTATTACTTTGCTAGCTTGTCTCCCTTAACAGGGAAGAACCTATAGCCTCTATTAGTATGGCTTTGTTATGCCTACTGCCATTTAAAGTTGCCGCCTTATATTTTCTCCTGCAAAGTGTGCATGCCACCTTCGGCAACTCCAACCCCCATCAGCCTTGGAAATGGACCTTAGCACGATGGGAAGATTCCACAGTTATACAAACCCAAGTTACAGCAGGATGCCCCTCCTTCCTTGTTTATGCCAGTGATCTAATTAAATGTTCAGACGGCACACCATGCCTTAACAAAGCCCAATATTACATGTGCCCGGCCTCCAACCCCAGAAAACAATATTGCAATACTCCCAACCAGTACTATTGTGCATACTGGGGGTGTGAAACATTAGCTACCAATTGGAAACCTTCCGCCCCTGATCACTACCTAACTTTAAAATGGTCCCCCCTTGGCTGCACACTCGGTAAACGCACCACCTTATCTACATTTGGTGACTCAAACTGTGAAAAACTAAATCTCACCGTACAACTCCCCACTGATAACTCTTGGTTAAACGGTCGGACATGGGGCTTTAGAATCTACTTATTTTCATCAACCGACCCAGGAAGCCTTATTCTAATAAAGAAGGAAGCAGTACAGCAAAAACCTTCTGCCATTGGACCAAATGTAGTGCTCGCGCCTCCAGCTACCCCTCCTATCCCGAGCACACCCAGTACAAATCTTTCCAAAATTCACCCCACTACTCCCCCTTTTATTAGCATTCCAATATTGTCGTCCTCAAGGCCGTCCATATCATTTGACAGCCCGCTTTGGCCACTACTCCAAGCCACTTTTTTCTCTCTAAACTCCTCCCAGCCTAATTTTACTCGTAGTTGTTGGCTGTGTTTCTCTGCCAAGCCTCCTTATTATGATGCTATAGCTCTTAATGTTACATTTAATACTTCTAATGAAGACAATCCTTCCCAATGCCCTTGGAATGCAAGAAAAATCGGTCTCACTATGCAATCCGTTCTTCACTCTGGACATTGTATTGGTAATATTTCTGCCTCCTTAAAAACAGTCTGTGCACAGTCGTCCTCTCCATCGCCTGGTAAATTCTATATCCCCCCAACAGGGGCAAAATGGCTGTGCTCTTCTACGGGGCTTACTCCTTGCGTATCAGCAAAAGCCCTAACTGAAACAGGGGAAATGTGCCTCTTAGTGGCTGTGTTACCCCATGTCCTCTTTCATACAGAGGAAGACCTTTATCACCACTTGGTCGCGCAGTCTCCAGCCATGCTAAGAAAGAAAAGAGAACTTGTTACGGTTGTTACTATTGCTTCTCTTTTAGGTATTACTGGTCTAGGCACCGGAATTGCCTCTATCGTTCTCCAAAACCAAGGCTTCTCCCACCTAAGAGCTGCTATAGATGAAGATTTAGCCCGCATTGAAACCTCCATTACCCATCTTGAAAAATCCCTTACGTCCCTATCGGAGGTTGTTCTCCAAAACAGGAGAGGCTTAGATCTGCTTTTCCTTAAGCAAGGAGGGCTTTGTGCTGCGCTAGGTGAGGAATGTTGCTTTTACGCTGACCATTCTGGCATAGTTAAGGATTCTATGACCAAACTTAGGGAAGGAATTGAAAATCGCAAACGTGAGCGAGAAACCCAAGGGGGTATCTCCTGGGGACTTAATGGAATCCTCCCTTACCTCCTTCCTATACTAGGCCCCTTAATAACCATAATCCTTATAATATCTTTTGCTCCTTGGGCCATAAAAAGAATAATACAGCTAGTTAAGGATCAAATTGACTCTGCCCTAAGCAAGCCTATTCAAGTGCATTATCACCGGCTTCACCTCGCTGACCAGGGTTTGGATCCAGATCATCTGACTGCTACCCACCCTTACGGGTAAGAAACCCCCTCCTACGGGAGCAGCATATAACTCGAAAATATGCTTCTAGCGTATGCTATGATTGGTACCGCTGGGTGCGAGGCAAAGCACTGCAAAGGAGGGCCAAAGCAACTAAAGGCCATTTTCGAGCTCCTTGAGAAATATGCCTCATTTGCATAGGGGTTTTGCTCTGCCAAAAACTCCCCTCCCCAGAAAAACAGAGCCACAAACAACTTGGGGAATGAGGCCTCTATTTCCCCCAGCAGGTTAATGCCAAAAGAGTGCTCGATCAGCATTCTTCCTCCATCCTTTTGAAAAACAAAGGGAGGAGATGTTGGGGACGATTAAGGTAGCATGTATAAAATCCACCCTCAGCGATGCCGGAGATATGCAACATGACAGCTGGGGCTGATGCAATAACGGCTTAAGTTGCCCTCAGCCCTCTTTACAGAAGTGATAGCCGTTTGCGCCTAAGATTCACATCTAGAGTGCTAGCTTTACTACCTGCCTTCTATCCCAGCAACAGTAGCCACCAATCCTGTGCTAGCCTTACATCTGCCATCCGCCCTAGCAACAGCAGCAGCCAATCCTAGACTGCCACCCGCCTTTGCAGCCACCAATCCTAGGCCGCCACCCGTTTGTACTAGCCACTCCCTCTACCTTAGGGTATATATACCCTGCCTCTTCAATAAAGTTTTGCAGCTTGATCAGAAACCTGTCTTGCTGTCATTCCTCGCGTCTCTTGTCCCATACCATTCCTCCCTCACAGGATTTGGAGCTTCCGTTGAACGTCCCGCCGGCCGGGACAAAAGCAGAAATAAATGACATAGAGAACAAAAAAAAAACAACAGAGAGGATAAATAACAACAAAAGTTGGTTCTTTGGGAAGATCAAGATTGACTAGCCCCTAGCTAGACTGAAAAAATCAAATAGAGAGAAGACCCATATAAACAAAATAATGAATGAAAAAGGTGACATAACTGCAGATCCTGAAGAAATTAAAAAAATTATAAGAGGATACTGTGAACAACTGTATGGCAACAAACTGGATAATGTAGAGGAAAAGGACAATTTCCTGGAAACATATGAACAACCTAGACTGACCAGAGAAGAAACAGAAGACCTCATTCAACCCATCACAAGCAAAGAGATCCAATCAGTCGTCAAAAATCTTCCCACAAATAAATGCCCAGGGCCAGATGGCTTCACAGGCGAATTCTACCAAACTTTCCAGAAAGAACTGACACCAATCTTACTCAAACTCTTTCAAAATGTTGAAGAAAATGGAACACTACCTAACTCATTTTATGAAGCTAACATCAATCTAATACCAAAACCAGGCAAAGATGCTACAAAAAAGGAAAACTACCGGCCAATCTCCCTAATGAATATAGATGCAAAAATCCTCAACAAAATACTTGCAAATCGAATCCAAAGACACATTAAAAAAATCATACACCATGACCAAGTGGGGTTCATTCCAGGCATGCAAGGATGGTTCAACATAAGGAAATCAATCAATGTATTACAACACATTAAAAATTCAAAAGCAAAAAATCAAATCATCATCTCAATAGATGCTGAAAAAGCATTTGATAAAATCCAACATCCGTTTTTCATAAAAACACTTCAAAAGGTAGGAATTGAAAGAAACTTCCTCAATGTGATAAAGAGCATATATGAAAAACCCACAGCCAGCATAGTACTCAATGGTGAGAGACTGAAAGCCTTCCCTCTAAGATCAGGAACAAGACAAGGATGCCCGCTGTCACCACTGTTATTCAACATTGTGCTGGAAGTGCTAGCCAGGGCAATCCGGCAAGACAAAGAAATAAAAGGCATCCAAATTGGAAAGGAAGAAGTAAAACTGTTATTGTTTGCAGATGATATGATCTTATATCTGGAAAACCCTGAGAAATCGACGATATAGTTACTAAAGCTGATAAACAAATTTAGCAAAGTAGCGGGATACAAGATTAATGCACATAAGTCAGTAATGTTTCTAAATGCTAGAAATGAACAAACTGGAGAGACACTCAAGAAAAAGATACCATTTTCAATAGCAACTAAAAAAATCAAGTACCTAGGAATAAACTTAACCAAAGATGTGAAAGACCTATACAAAGAAAACTACATAACTCTACTAAAAGAAATAGAAGGGGGCCTTAAAAGATGGAAAAATATTCCATGTTCATGCATAGGAAGGCTAAATGTCATTAAGATGTCAATTCTACCCAAACTCATCTACAGATTCAATGCAATCCCAATCAAAATTCCAACAACCTACTTTGCAGACTTGAAAAAGCTAGTTATCAAATTTATTTGGAAAGGGAAGATGCATTGAACTGCTAAAGACACTCTAAAAAAGAAAAACCTAGTGGGAGGACTTACACTCCCTGACTTTGAAGCTTATTATAAAGCCACAGTTGTCAAAACAGCATGGTACTGGCACAAAGATAGACATATAGATCAATGGAATCGAATTGAGAATTCAGAGATAGACCCTCAGATCTATGGCCGACTGATCTTTGATAAGGCCCCCAAAGTCACTGAACTGAGTCATAATGGTCTTTTCAACAAATGGAGCTGGGAGAGTTGGATATCCACATCCAAAAGAATGAAAGAGGACCCCTACCTCACACCCTACACAAAAATTAACTCAAAATGCACCAAAGATCTCAATATAAAAGGAAGTACCATAAAACTCCTAGAAGATAATGTAGGAAAACATCTTCAAGACCTTGTATTAGGCGGCCACTTCCTAGACTTTACACCCAAAGCACAAGCAACAAAAGAGAAAATAGATAAATGGGAACTCCTCAAGCTTAGAAGTTTCTGCACCTCAAAGGAATTTCTCAAAAAGGTAAAGAGGCAGCCAACTCAATGGGAAAAAATTTTTGGAAACCATGTATCTGACAAAAGACTGATATCTTGCATATATAAAGAAATCCTACAACTCAATGATGATAGTACAGACAGCCCAATTATAAAATGGGCAAAAGATATGAAAAGACAGTTCTCTGAAGAGGAAATACAAATGGCCAAGAAACACATGAAAAAATGTTCAGCTTCACTAGCTATTAGAGAGATGCAAATTAAGACCACAATGAGAGACCATCTAACACCAATTAGAGTGGCTGCCATTAAACAAACAAGAAACTACAAATGCTGGAGGGGATGTGGAGAAATTGGAACTCTTATTCATTGTTGGTGGGACTGTATAATGGTTCAGCCACTCTGGAAGTCAGTCTGGCAGTTCCTTAGAAAACTAGATATAGAGTTACCATTCGATCCAGCGATTGCACTTCTCGGTATATACCCGGAAGGTCGGAAAGCAGTGACACGAACAGATATCTGCACGCCAATGTTCATAGCAGCATTATTCACAATTGCCAAGAGATGGAAACAACCCAAATGTCCTTCAGCAGATGAGTGGATAAATAAAATGTGGTATATACACACGATGGAATACTACACAGCAGTAAGAAGGAATGATGTCATGAAACATATGACAACATGGATGACCCTTGAAGACATAATGCTGAGCGAAATAAGCCAGGCACAAAAGGAGAAATATTATATGCTACCACTAATATGAACTTTGAAAAATGTAAAACAAATGGTTTACAATGTAGAATGTAGGGGAACTAGCAATAGAGAGCAATTAAGGAAGGGGGAACAATAATCCAAGAAGAACAGATAAGCTATTTAACGTTCTGGGGATGCCCAGGAATGACTATGGTCTGTTAATTTCTGATGGATATAGTAGGAACAAGTTCACAGAAATTTTGCTATATTAGGTAACTTTCTTGGGGTAAAGTAGGAACAGGTTGGAAGTAAAGCAGTTATCTTAGGTTAGTTGTCTTTTTCTTACTCCCTTGTTATGATCTCTTTGAAATGTTCTTTTATTGTATGTTTTTTTTTATTTTTATTTTTTTCATACAGTTGATTTAAAAAGTAAAGGAAAGGTTAAAAAAAAAAAAAAAAAAAAAAAAAAAAAACAAGGAAAAAATATGTAGTGCCCCCTTGAGGAGCCTGTGGAGAATGCAGGGGTATTTGCCTACCCCACCTCGATGGTTGCTAACATGACCACAGACATAGGGGACTGCTGGTTTGATGGGTTGAGCCCTCTACCATAGATAGGTTTTATCCTTGGGAAGACTGTTGCTGTAAAGGAGAGACTAGGCCTCCCTATAATTGTGCCTAAGAGCCTCCTCCCGAATGCGTCTTTGTTGCTCAGATGTGGCCCTCTCTCTCTAGCTAAGCCAACTTGAAAGGTGAAATCACTGCCCTCCCCCCTACGTGGGATCAGACACCCATGGAAGTGAATCTCCCTGGCAACGTGGAATATGACTCCTGGGGAGGAATGTAGACCTGGCATCGTGGGATGGAGAACATCTTCTTGACCAAAAGGGGGATGTGAAAGGAAATGAAATAAGCTTCAGTGGCAGAGAGATTCCGAAAGGAGCTGAGAGGTCACTCTGGTGGGCACTCTTACGCACAATTTAGACAACCCTTTTTCGGTTCTAAATAATCGGGGTAGCTGGTGGTGGATACCTGAAACTATCAAACTACAACTCAGAACCCATGAATCTCAAAGACAATTGTATAAAAATGTAGCTTATGAGGGGTGACAATGGGATTGGGAAAGCCATAAGGACCACACTCCACTTTGTCTAGTTTATGGATGGATGAGTAGAAAAATAGGGGAAGGAAACAAACAAACAAACAGACAAAGGTACCCAGTGTTCTTTTTTACTTCAATTGCTCTTTTTCACTTTAATTATTATTCTTATTATTTTTGTGTGTGTGCTAATGAAGGTGTCAGGGATTGATTTAGGTGATGAATGTACAACTATGTAATGGTACTGTGAACAATCAAATGTACGATTTGTTTTGTATGACTGCATGGTATGTGAATATATCTCAATAAAATGAAGATAAAAAAAAAAAAGCCAATCCATTTCTGGTATTTTGGTATTTTGTATAAAGGCAGCTTTAGCAAACCAGAGCACCTCCTCAAATACTGATGTAGGCAAGTAGCTGCAATACTCCAGGAGAAGACTTACACATGGCTACTTCCATTGTAATATTGGAGCGATGGCTCAGAGGTGTCATTAGATGATGACAGGGAGCCTCAGGAAGTGTTCCTGGTCTCTGCAAGCCTATGGACATCAAGCAAGGGCCCCAGAAGTGCCTATGTGCCTGTTGAGGGGACAGGGAGGTACTTGGATCTGGGTGAGGAGACCTCTTTGGGCAAGGATTTAGAAACCAAAGGCAAATGGCCAAGATTGGGGGTTCCAGTGAAGGGTGACAACATATTAAGCTCAGGCTGCTAAAGGGGACTCTACTACACTCAGCAGTCACTGTTTCAGCAAATAAACAGTCCAATCAGTCCGCAGTAGAGACTAGAGAAGATCCTGAGAAGTCAGAGCCAATGTGAATATCTGTTACACTTTGATGGTGTGAGATCATAGAAGGTAGAGATGGTAGAAAGCATAAAGGGGGAAAATGACTTGTGATGATCAGAGTATTTGTAGATTAAATAAAAGGCCTACAGTCTATTCCTGTATGTATAACAGAAGCAAGTTTCTTGCCTATTTAAATGTATTGCCTTTCTGTATATATCTAAAGACAGAAGCATTTCCCTCTTGGAAAGTGAATCATTGAGGGTTTGACATGAGGGAAATACTCCTTTGGATTACTTTCTTCCTTCTTTATTGGTCTCTCTCTCCTTATCCACAGTTCCCTGGCACCATAAAGGACAGACTCTCCATCCTCCTATGCTATGGCTACAGTCCTCCTGGATTATGGGGATTCTCTTCAAACTCCATGGAATAAACACTTGACTCTGCCTCCTCCAGGTGCAGCTCTATCTGGGAGCTGGTGGATAACACAGAACTGGAGATCTCTGAGAATAAAGATAATTCACTCTACTGGCCTCTAAATATTATCTCCATTAAAAATAGTATGAAGAACTCATGCCAAATGATAAGAATTCCCCCCAAAGAAAAATCAGAAAAGGCCTGAGCAAGAAATCCCCAAATAAGAAATATAAATAATGTTAAATAATCATTGATTTCACAACTAAGATATGCACATTTAAAACCAAAAGTCTTAGTAAAATTGGCAATTAAAAGAAGATAGTTAATGTCAGAGAGAGTACAAGAGTACTTTCATATAATGCTGATGACGTTAATTGGTTTAAAATTTCTATAAAGCACTTTGGCAACATGTTTTTGTATTCTCCAAATTATCTCCTTTGATCATGTGTTATTTTATAATTAGAAGAAATAATAAATATTCTTTTAAATAAAGATAAACAACTCCTGTTGGCATCTGTCACTGTTGACTAGTTGCCTAGGTGGGGTTGGTGAGACACCCACCTGATATTTCATAGGGTCTTTATCAATGTCCACCAGAAATTTATATCAGTAACTGGTTGATGGGTAGTCAAGCCAATAAAGGTATTGTGCTAAAAGTTGCAATTCCAATTGCAATTCTATGTAGACTTTTTTGCAAACATGTACAAATAGTGAAATACAAATCAAAGCACCAAGTTAAAATAAGAGTAGTAAAATTATATTTCAAAGAAAAGAACGTTAGCTTGTGACCAGTAACAAATTGACAAATCTTTTTTGAGACAGCAATCTATTGTACACACATAAGTGCTCATGAAGCAAATTTAGTAAAAGAACCTAACAATGATAGCAACATGAAAAATTATCAAAGTGAAGATGAAATTCTAGGTTAAGGTGGCAAATATTCAAGTGAATCACTGTCTCCTCTGACAGGTGACTTCCTAGGGACTGCATTAGCATCTGGGAAAAGGAACCAGACATAACTTCCTTCTTTATTTCCATATTGACATTTTCATGAGGGAACAGGTACAAAGTTATCATTGTTATCATCACATACACACCCCCAAAAAATGGTTTAGAGAAACCAAAGAGTCAGAAAATTGCCATCATCATAGCTTTATACTTTTCCCCATTAGATATACCTAAACTTTTTTTAATTAGAATTGGAAAAATATGTTTTCCCTGGGCTCTTGTACGAAGCTGATGAAAGGACCACTATGAAAAGAAGTGTAGGTTTATCTGCTTTATAAAATGTGACTAAGAAAACACTTTCCAAAGCTTCATTCTTCTAAGCTAAATGAAGAAGTAATCTTATCCACAGTTCTATGTTTTTCCATGAAACATTAAAATCTTTGGTTCTCTAGTATAAGATTTTCCTGTAACAGAGTGAGAATGAAAAATATATTTTATTGTCATACTTAAAAAATATTCACCATGAACTCCTTATGTAGAGGATTAGCAACACAGATTGTTAAGAGATCATGTCAACATTTCCATTTTACAGACGACAGCTCAGAGGCTCAAAAAACACACATCACTCTTTGGAGGTCACACTACAAGTCAGTGCCAAGACCATATTTTACCAGAACTTCCAAACATAGCTCATTTTATCACATCACTAGCCTAGTGATAGCTACTATGCAACAAAATGTCTTTCCCTTAATTTTCCAGATCATTGGGCAGTGCAGTGTATGTTACACATGATGTTAAATTTAAAGTGGGCCTAATGATTGGGAAGTTTAAAAGGCAGGTATAGTGTTTCAGACCATGTGTGGATCGATCTTTTTTCCTCTGGGGCTGCTGGAGTGGCAGTCCCACCCTTTGCAAGCACTGGGGCAGCTGTCACGCTCTTCCCATACATGGGAGCACAGGCCTTACCTGCTTTGAGGGGTGACTACCCTCTCACTGAATGCTGGAATGAAAATCCCAGCCCCTTGAAACACCAGAGTGGGGTCACCATGTCCCCATACTTTCCAAACATCAGAATGAAGCCCTGCTTTATCCAAAGACAGGGCAGAAGCACCACACTACCCAAAGGCAGAAGCTACTCTCTCTTGTCCAGGGAAATCTCTTCTGCCCAGACCTCTGTTTCCAGGGTTTAGTCCTTAAAATCATTTTGCCTTCATTTCATCCTGTCTCAGTCCAGGCTGGCAGTTCTTCTACTCAAATAAAATTCTTCAAAATCATGTCAGCTTTCCATGCAATTCAAGGGAGTCCAAACCACCAACCAAAAGCATCTTCCACAGATCCTTCCTGGGTAATTGCATCTCCAATCCTGACTTCTTCTGAGATACTGGACTAGATCCGTGAGTCATAAACCTAATCTCCTTAGCAAGGGGTTATTTAGCCACAATCTTGCACAGAGCCCTCTTCATCAGTTGCTGGTTTCTTTGTGCTTACAAGTTCAGTTTTCAATTCATCTCTTTCCTCTTGCATTTTACTACAAGCAGCAAGGAGAAACCAGGCTGCATCTTCCACACTTTGCTTGGAACCAAGTTCACCTTCCATCCAACATCAGAATGCAGTTTTGCAAGTTCTCTGCCACCTTGTAACAAGGATCTCCTTTCCTCCAGTTTCCAGCAACACATTCATCATTTCCTTCTAAGCCCCCACTGGAAGCACCTTTAATGTCTATATTTCCATCAATGTTCTGTTCATGATGATATATTTATTCTCTAAGATGACAGAAGTTTTCTTTACAGCTCTCTTCATAGCAATTTAGACTCTTTGTACCAAGTACCTCAAAATTCTTCCAGCCTCAGCTAGTTACTGCAAAGGAGAGGCTAAACTTGCATATAATTGTGCTGAAGAGTCTCCCCCTGAGTGCCTCTTTGTTGCTCAGATGTGGCCCTCTCTCTCTCTAACTGAGCCACCTCGACAGGTGAACTCACTGCCCTCCTCCCTACGTGGGACTTGACTCCCAGGGGTGTAAATCTCCCTGGCAACGCAGAGTGTGACTCCCGGGGATGAATGTGGACCCGGCATCGTGGGACTGAGAGTATCTTCTTGACCAAAAGGGGGATGCAAAATGAGATGAAATAGTTTCAGTGGCTGAGAGATTTCAAATGGAGTCGAGAGGTCACTCTGGTGGACATCCTAATGCACTATATAGATAACACATCTTAGGTTTTAATGTATTGGAATAGCTAGAAGTAAATACCTGAAACTACCAAACACCAACCCAGCAGTCTGGACTCCTGAAGACAATTATATAATAATGTAGATTACAAGGGGTGACAGTGTGATTGTGAAGACCTTGTGGATCGCACCCCCTTTATCTAGTGTGTGGATGAGTAGAAAAATGGGGATAAAAACTAAAGGACAAATGGGGTGGGATGGGGAGATGATTTGGGTGTTCTTTTTTCGCTTTTATTTTTTATTCTTATTCTGGTTCTTTCTGATGTAGGGAAAATGTTCAGAGACAGATTGTGGTGATAAACGCATAACTATGTTATCATACTGTGGACAGTTGATTGTATACCATGGATGATTGTATGGTGTGTGAATGTATTTCAATGAAACTGAATTTAAAAAAAAAAAAAAAAATTCTTCCAGCCTCTACCAATTATTCAATTCCAAAGCCACTTTGACATTTTTAGGTATGTGTAATAGAAACACCCCATTTTTGGTACTGAAAACTGTCTTACTTTGCCAGAGCTGCTATGATAACACCACATCCTGGTTGGCTTGAACAATAGAATTTATTGACTTACAGTTTTGGAGATTAGAAATTCAAAAACAAAGTGTCAGCTATGCCATGTTTTCTCCCAAGTCCCACAGCAATCTCTCTCTCTCTGGCTTCTCCTAATTCTGGCTTCTACTTTTGTGTTCAATTTTCTCTGCTTGTAAGGACACAAGTCATATGAATTAAAATCCATCCTGATTCAGTTTGGTTTCATCTAAATAGGATCTCTGAAGATCCTATTCACAAATGAGTACACATCTTAACTGATAATAACATCTTCAAAGACCCTATTTTAAATAGGTTCACAACCACAGGACTAGGGGTTGGGACTTGAATATAAAAAGGACTTGTCTCAGATCACATTTAAAGAGCTTAACTCAGTGCCTGACACACAGTAAACCATCAACAGATATAGATTCAGCTGGTAATAATATTACACACCTATGTATTTATTTTAGAACTCTGATTTTTCAGTGCCTTCCATTGTGTTTATAATTCTGACCAGACTGTCCTTACTATATAACTCTCTAAACACCAAGACAGTGTTGAGATTATTATTATTGTTATTTTTTACTTATATATCCCAAGAATCCTGAACAGTACCAGGCACGGAATAGGCACTCAAATCACAATTTTGAATGTTGAATGGACAAATATATGTGTCACAGAGGAACTATACAATTACATCAGCTGTGAGTTCAGTTCTGATCCTTGAAGATCAAGCTCACAGATAAAGCAGCTGCCAAGACTGGCAAAGTTGGAGCTTATTTTTAGGAGCTGGAAGTCTAATGAAGTAACACAACTTGTGAAAGGGTTTCCTTTCACAATGTTAGGGTAATGTAAGAAGACGAAAAATGTCAGTAAGGTCTTCTAGGATGTTGCTTCAATTATAGGAATCTTGGGGTTAATTCCGATTTCAGTCAAGCCAACTTGAATGAGTTGACTTTCTTTATGGATTCTATTTTAGGAAGAACTGAATAACATTGGCCTCAAACCCAACACAGTCAGTATAGGCCATTGAAATGAATCTCCTGTGGATCTTGGGCAATTTCTCCACTGGCAGGCACTATTTTTTCTTTTCCTTTTTAGAGGATGTCCCCAAGGAACAGAGATAGCATCTTTTTCAAACGGTACCTAATTTACCAATGTCAATCAGATTATTTAGAAATGAACCTTAATGAGTAATAGTTCTTGATTCTGGCTTATGAAAATTAAAGAGTAATGACCAGATTTATGAAATTAATTTGCATTCCCTGAGTTAATTAAAAGCCTGTTATTAACTGATAGTACTAAGAGGAAATTCTAATTTCCATAAATGCTTTTAAGCACTAGTTTTGGTTTTTGGCCAAAACCTCTGAGTTTATTTTGGTGAGGATATGATCTGTATTATGGATCTTTATAAAAGGCAGTATGGTATAAAGCAGTGTTGCAACAGAAATACAATGCAAGCTACAAATAAGAGTCACATATGCCTTTCGAAAATTTCTAGTGGTCGTATTAAAACAAGTTGAAATTAATTTTAGTATATTTTATTTAACCCAAATACACAAAATATTTTTTATTTCAACATGTAATCAAAATAAACATTATTAATGAGATATTTTACCTTTTTTTGTACTAAATCTTCAAAATCTAACTTTGGACAAATGACATTTCAGGTACTCAGTAGCCACATGTGGCTGGTGGCTACTTTTGTGGATGACTCAAGTCTAAGGGCTGAAAGATTTTGGAGTTAGACAGTTCTGGAGGTAATTTCTGGCTCAATCATTCACTAATTGTGAGACATTTAAGAAATTTAAATATTCCTAGTGCCAGTTCCAGCAACTATATGATGGGAATAATTTATAGCTTGAACTTTTTTGTGAAGATTAGAAATAATATATGCAAAAACTCTACTACAGGGCTGGTGCCACAGGAGCTATTACTTCCTGAGGAAACTGAGATTTCAGTGTCCAAATTATATTTTCTATTTAATGTAGCTGCTTTTACCATCACCACTCTATACATGTAGCTTACCTTTCTTAACTGAGAAGTCAGCATTTCGTTGGTGTGAGGAATGCAGTTCATAATCGTGGAACACCTGAAAGTGAGCTCATTAGTACACAAGAGAAAAAATACTGTTGTCCTTTACCCTTATATATGTATTTATCATGAGGCAACTCATCGTTCTCATTACAGATCAATAGAAAAAGTGTCAGGTGATGCATTCATTTTCTTGGGCTGGGGTATCATCTTTATTAAACCCACACGATGCCTTGGTAACAATACAATTCATTCTGGAAGACGTTACGAACATATCTATGAACTCAAGAAATTCATTTCCGCTTGTTTCAATTCACATTCATTCCACAGTCATTTCAGCCTGGATTTATAAGCTTTATTTCTTCTGGGCATCATTCCTAAGAATATCCTCAGTGAAACCAATTCTGGGTTTCTCTGGAAGATGGGTTGTGTATTTCTAGAAATGGAGTAAGCAGATTGTGGAGGAAAAGAGACTGAAGATTTAGTTTGAAAACACAATAGCAAACGAAATCACATTTTCTTGGTATATCAGTACTCCATTTCTATAGACTTTAATCAATTCAGCAGCAACTGCAAATACTGCAGTAACTTCTGACACCAGCTACAATGCAATTCTGACTCTACACAGGGTTAGGCTAGATGCCACCTGTTAAGGCAAATCCTCTATATGATGGCTTGAGGGCCAAGTCCACAAGCACTTCTGACAAATTCTAGGGCTCCCATCACCCTCTTGGGTTCAGTAATTCATTGGAACCACTCACCGAATTCACCTAAATGCTATACTTATGATTATTTTTTTATTATAATGAAAAGGATATAAATAATAAGAAACCAAAAGAAGAGACACAAAGGGTGAGGTCTGGGAGGGTTCAAATGCAAGCTTCTGTGTCCTCTCCATGTGGAGCCAGAACTCACCACCCTCCTGGCACACTGATGGATATTATCAATCATGGAAGAACACTGGAGCTTCAGTGCCCAAGAGTTTTTACTAGGGTCTCATTACATAGACATGATTAATGGAATCAATGCCCACTCAAGTCTCCAGGCTTTCTGCCCTCTCTCCAGAGTTCTGAGGTTGCACTGATGTGACATGGCTCAAAGCCCCAACCCTGAGTCATCACATTAGCATAAACTATTCAGGTGTGCTCCAGGGCCCACCTTGAATACTAAAAGACCCTCTTATCTTGGGAAATTCCAAAGATTTAGAGGTTACCCCCGGGAGCTGGGGAAAAAGGCCAGACCTCTTTGTGGAGAACAAATTCATTACTGTACACCATTATAGAATGTTAAAGCAGTGAATAAAAATTTATATATATTTGTATGGTTCTTTTTAATCCTTGCGTGGTATTATACTAATAATCTCACTTAATCAGAAAAAATGTATATAAGGTAAACCTTACTGAATTATAGCAAATCTTGCTTGTCGTGGTCCACATTACTCAGTCAGCACTGTATTTGGAAAAAAAAAACAGATGCCAGATTTTAGGAAAGCCTGTGGTTGTTACATAATGATAATTCAAAGGAAAGTAGATTTTTAAAAAATGAATGATTCAGACTCAAGCAAAGGGCATTAAATGTCAACAACCTGGGTTTTAAAATGGAGACGTACATTCTGGATGCTACATTTAACCTTGTTCTGAGAAGCTTTCTCTTTAACAAGACAAAACAGAATTACAAAAATCAGAATTAGTAGGAAGGCCAGAATCTCCCATCCTCCTTACTTTATAGATGAAATCCAGAGAAATGGAGTGACTTTATCCATAAGCACAGTGATAGCTTGGGACAGAGTGACAGTGTGAACCCAGATAGTAGGACCCTTTTTCTAAGGAAAAAAATACACAGGCCAGGGGCAGGGAGTAGTTGAGTAGACCAAGGGAGATATTTCTTGGCATTTTGTTCCCTTTGGTTGAATATATTCACACATTATGAAGTAAAGAAAAAATTAAATTATACTCTATTCTCAAGTACTAGAAAGCTTCAAACTGAGCTATGAAAATTATGGATATTTTTAGGGAGGGAGAGGTGATTTATTCAAATAATTACTTCAATGCAGTATTTTATTTTGACTAAAGAAGACATTGTAATATTTTCAGTTTGACTTTCACTTTCAATTGTTTTGTTATTCATGGATCATGAGCAGAGTAAGACAAGTTGTTACTACTGAAGCATCTCTAGGAAATTCTTCTGGGCAATTAAGCAACCATTTCCCCCTCGTGAATTGCTGCAGAGCTTCAATGCCTAGGAAATGGATCAGAGGAACACTGGTTAAGAAAATAGACAGCGGGTGTTTTGGATGTTTCACAAGGAATATGTCCCTGCTATATTGTTACCTCATTCTAGGGATTCACAGATTTATCAGTGCCTTGTAAAGGGTTGCAGAAGCAAGTTCTTGTGCCTTGCCCTGAGAAGTGAGGAGACTACTTAGTCTGGTGACAGGGACCTTGATGCTCCTGTTCTCTGGCTGTCTGTGGTCTCCTTGTCCTTCCTCTGCATATGAGTCAGCCCAAGGATTCAACCCTTTTCTCGGCTGAAACACTGCTCAGCTGCTTTCTGTCTTTTGTTATTTGGTTGCCTTGATGATTGTATTAGCCATGTAAATATTAAGAGATTAAGAGATTGGCTCACAGGGCTGTGGGGACTGGCAATTCTGAATTTCATAGGGTAGGCTGCAATTTGGGGAACCTCGATGAAGGTGACCTTGAATTCTCTAGAAGAAGCTGGCATCTGGGATAGAAACAAATTCTTTCTGGTTGCTGAAATCTTCAGTTCTCTCTTTAAGACCTTAACTGATTGGATGAAGAGAATTTTCTTATTGCCAAAGGCAATCTTCTTCGTCGATTGCATATGGTATCAATCATAGATGAAATCAACTGACTGTGGTGGTTTGAAGCTGTACATACCACAGAAAAACACGTTCTTAAATCTAATCCATTCCTGTGGGTGTGCACCGATTGTAAGCAGGTGCTTTTGGTGAGGTTACTTCAGTTAAGGTGTGCCCAGTCCAATCAGGATTAATGCTATTACTGGAGTCTTTATAAGCAGAATGAAATTCAGACCCAGAGCGAAAGCCATAGAAGCAAAAAGGTGAAATTCAACAGAACCCAGATGAGAACACAGAGACCAGGAGAGGCTGCCATGTGCAGAGGAGCCAAGGATTACTGGCAGCCAGCCCCCGAACACCAGTCTTTGAGAAAAAAGCATCACTTTGATGATGACTTGATTTGGACTTTCTTTTAGCCTCAAAACCATAAGCAAATAAATTCCCACTGTTGAACCAGACCCATTTCATGGTATTTGCTTGAGCAGCCTAAGAAACTAAAACACTGACACTTATTGAAATCTATGGAATACCCTCCCAGTACAATCAACCAAGTGCTTGCTTGACCAAACCACTGGACACCATAACCCCCTAACCAATTTGACACACGAAATTAACCATCACAGTGATAAAAGACCAAAGAAGGATAAAGAGATTAAAAACTATAAAATTACTATGAATGTTATTTGGTTAAAGAACAATTATATGGAGTAAATCAAGCCAAATATGTAATGCTACAATACTCAATGTAACCTTGAAATCACCATTAAAATTTGGTATGGGATGTGTTGATGCAAGATATTAAATTATTAAGATAAACACTGGGATAAATAAGAAACATCTGTTTTCATTTCTCAGCATGTCTCCAATCACATTTATTTCTGAGTAGATTAAAGGATGTGCTCATTGGTGATGGGGCCAAGAGAATACATGTATTATAAAAATTATTTTAATAAATTACTAGAAATTTCTGATAATTCCTTAAGTTTTGATTTCAAGGAATTGGGGAGGTGGAGGCTGTGACTAAGTCTTAGATTCAGAACAAAATCCAATGACATGCTCCTGAAAAAACAGCCATTCTTATTCAGTTTAGTTTGGACTGCCATCTGAGAATTTGTCATTTTGTCTTCTTTATTTGCCCAACTTCCTTACTTTCTGTAATAACAATTCATCTGTTAGGTTAGGAAAAGTGAAGCACATGTCCTGAGATAAATTCAGTCCATGGAATTTTGTGAAATAAATGGGTAAAAGCACAAATTAAGGGTTAAAATTGTGACTTTTTCTTCTTTAAGGGTGATGCATTATTGCCTATGGGTATATTTGACCCTTGTTAAGTTTCAGGCAAATAGACATAATTTTCACATGGATAAATATGCAATTTGTATAACAGAAGAGAATTACCAAACATAGTTATTCTATCTAGGTTTACCAACTAGATATTTTAAAAATAAGGTTACTTAATCATAATTAACATGCCTGTGCTTACTTTGCATTTTTCCTCACCTACATGATTTTAATGCCATTGTCCCAGGTTTTTTGGGATTTACTTTACAGAATAGTCATATAAATGTTATTTTACAAAAATTTGCTGGTCTATCAGAATTAACCTATGTAATGATTGTCATTCAACAGTAGCAATAGTTTTATGGAGTAATTTAGTCCATATTCTTCATTGATGTTTTTCTTTGCTTTTTCCTTAATGTACAAAAACATTTTTTGTAATTGCAGGGGAGACGGTTTTCTTATATAGAACAGATATTTTCATTTTAAGTCAGAAATTAAGCATTTCTTGTGCTTCATTATGTTTCTCTTTCAGTTCTGGCTACCAAAATACTGCTTAAATTTAAAGCTTCAGTCCAGTAACCACTATATCTTCACTTCTTGGTAGTCATCTATCTTCTAAGTGGCTTCTGATTTCCTTTTCTGAGAGTATTTTTCCATCCTTTTTAAAACTTTACTCAGTCATCAATATTTGTTGTTTTTTTTTTTCTAACTGCCTGTTTGTATGTTAGGTGCTGGAAATGCACAAAAGTGAATAGTACATAATGCTTGCCTTCAAAGAGCACTCCTCCAGCAGAACACATATGTTTCATAGTAAGCCGCTTTCAATTATTTTGGAAGAGATCAGGCTATAAATGAGGAATAAATAGCATTGAATTAATAAAGTCTAAATCCCCTTCTTTGCTTTTTAACTGTACAATATTTCAAATAGAATTATTTTATTCTAGGCCATTTTAGAGCTTCTCTTTGAACTAAAGTTTTCAGGGTTAGTTCCCAGGAATCTAACCTTGTTCTGCCCAATGTAAAGAGGTGCTAATAAATAAATAAGTAAAAAAAAAAAAAAAAACAAAAAACTATAGAAGCAAGAAAATGATTCATTTTCTTGTAGGCTTGTTTCCTTTGATGTTCAGAAGATATTTTTAAGACTTTCATTTCAATTTATCTATAATGTTATCCGTCTATGCCTTTGTGTAGTCTTTTACTGGTTGCTGTAAATATTTCTTCATGTACACATAACTCATCACAGTCTACCAGTTTGAGTAAAGTATAAAAACCTTATCTCCCTTTATAGCCCTTCACCTCCTTTGATATATAATACAATTGTCTTAAATATTTTCTCTACATATATTGAGAACACCATCACACAGTGCTATAATTTTTATTTCAACTGTCAGTTTTAAAAACTCAAAGGAGAAATTAAGTTTGTTGTATTTACCTATATATTTGCTATTTTCATTGCTCTTTCTTCCTTCCTGATATTCCAACACTCCTTTTTTATCACTTCCTTTCTGTTTAAAGAATTTCATTTAGCCATTCTTTTAGGGTGGATATGCTGATGACAAATTCTCTTAGTTTTCCTTCATCTGAAAATGTTTCCCCTTCTTCCTGAAGGATATTTTGCCTGGATATAGCATTCTGGGTTGACAATTCTTTTCTTTCAGTACTTGAAAAATGCTGTTATATAATTGCCAAATTATGTAATCAGCCATTACTTCTTTGGGTACATTGTAATCCCCATCTTCTTTCTTCTCTTCTTATGGGACTCAAATGATACAAATATTAGATCTTTTGTTATAGTCCCACAGGTTCCTAAGCCTCTGTTCCTTTTTATTTTCCTAGTCTATTTTATATCTGTTGTTCAGATTTGGTAATTTTTGTTGTTTTTACCTTCAAATTCACTGATTATTTGTTTTGTCCCTTGCATTCTGCTGTTAAGTCCATCCATTGAGATTTTTGTATTGGTTAGTGCACTTTTCAGCTCTAAATTTCCATAGGGTTCTTCTTTATATCTTCTATTTCTTTGCGAGATTTTCTATTGTTTCAAACATGTTTGTAATTGCTTATTGAAACATTTTTATGATGCCTGCTTTAAAGCACTTGTCAGATAATTCTGTCATCTTTGTTATTTCAGTGTTAACATTTGTTGAGTGTCTTTTCTCATTCAAGTTGAGATTCTCCTGGTTCTTGGTATGGAAGTGATTTTCAATTGAAGCATGGTATTTTGTGTATTATGTTATGAAACTCTGTATATTTTCTAACACTTGTTTTAGCAGGCCTCCTCCTAGGAAAGGGGGCACTGTGTCATTATTGCCAAGGGGGGAGGTGGAAGTCCAGGTTCCCTGTTGGGCCTCCATTGACACACCTGTGGGAAGGGCCTTCTTGTAACTGCTGAGCAAGGATGGATGTTATAGCTCCCCACTAGGCCCCTGCTGGTACTAGCCTGGCTGGAAGCATCAGGTGTGTCTCATTCCTGCTCCCCTCATGGATCCTACTGACACCGCAAATTCAGTGTGTATTGGGGGGGGGACTTGTTACCACTGGATTGTGGTAAAGATTACTCTATGGTACCAGCTGGGGGATGAGAGTTGGGCACCTTGCTGCACCCTGGTGAGTCTTGAGTCCAGGCTCCTTATGTGGCTCTTACTGGCAGACATGGAATTGGGCTCCAATTTTTCCTGCAATATTTGGCTGGAGTAGAATGATTATTGTCCATAAGTTTTCTATCTTGTTAGGCTATTTCCTGCTCCTTTGGCTAGAGAGAACAGGATTTGGGGGAACTTTTTTTGACTGTTCCCATAAGTTTCTGGGTTGTCAGCTTCTCCAGCACCTGATCTGTGACATGTGGAGACAAAAACAAAACCCATGAAACTCACCAATATGCCATTCCTTTGGTCCTGAGCACCCCACCTGATCTGCTTTCCTCTCTCCATCTTTTAGAGTCTTCTTATGTTTGTTTAATGTATAATGTTCAGGGTTTGGGGATGTACTTAATGGGAGGAATGGGGAAAAGCACTTCTATTCCATCTCTCCAGAACTGGAACTCTCAAAATCCCCTTTTAATTAAGAAGTTAACTCTTCTTTTGGCTTCTAAAAATTATTTCCCTGCTACTTTCTCAGTTCTTTGCAACAAAAAGTTATTTTCTTAATTTTCACCTTTGACACATAGATCATGACACATATCCATTGGTCTATAAGAATATAAAAATTATCTTCATTAAATATAATACATACATGCACATATGCACATGCACATACAGAAAGGTAACTTCAGCCACAAATCTACCTTTAGGTCAAATGTGAAGAGGGAAAGATGTGACAAATTAGAGGTATAGGAATAAAAATTCAGAAGCAGGGAGTTTATTTTTCCAGACAAATGACAGGTGAATGTAGAAAAAGTTTCAGTGCCCTAAAGCTAAGAAATAGAGGAATTTTAAAACTAAAATTAAAATGTACACATGTTTAATAGTAGAAAACTCTAGAGAAAACTGTTATCTAACTCTTAAGCTGACAAAATAAAATAGAAGATTAAGCCTGATGTCAGTATGGATTTTTCTTCTAATGATAGCAAAATCAAGACGGACATGGGTAATCAAAGTGAAATAAATGCCAAGAAGTCTATCATCAGAATTGTACAAATTCAGTAGGCAATTAATTAAGTGGAACATTTTTATGCTTCAAAAGAAATTACTTCATAGTTTCCATAAGAGAGACAAAACTCACCAAATATCCATTTTGTTATAAATATGGTATTATCACTATAAATAGCTATTTTATTTTAGTTAACAATATCTCTGAGCCTATGTTCTCTATCATATACTTCTTATTACATGAAGCTTCAACAGCAAGGTTATTTTGATCCCCTCTGAGGCCTCTCTAGGTCAATGTTATTCTGATTAATAGAGTTAGTTTTAATTAAAATACATTTTGTGGATGCAACATCCCTTTATGGCATTCTTTTGCTTTATTAAACTGTAAGATTGGGTCACTAGAATTCCTTGTTGATTTAGCCCTACCAAGATTCTGGGACTATTCTTGTCCTTAGCGAAAGAGGGAACCTAAAAATCCAGTCAAGAAAAGCTGTTTAGAATCAGCATCCAACCTCCCTAATATTTTTCCTAATTCTGGTTCCTGGGTGTGGCAGAGACTGCCTAACAGTTCACAAAACCCATGTATTCTTCCACCTGGGCATGCTACTACACCACATTTCCTATAATCCATGGCAAATGTCCTATTTCCCAGTTAGCTTTGGCCATGCCCCTGAGTTCTAGCCAGTGGAGTGTTACCAGAGTTATCTGTGCCTCTTACAGGCCTGGCCCATGAAGGTCCTTCACTCAAGATCCCTCCATGCAATTTCACCTTCTCTTAGCTGCTGTGTGCAGTTTAAGCATGACAACCTTGACATCCCCATGGGAAAACTGACGGAGTCTTAAGATGGAAAGAATGTGGGTCTCTGAATCATTACTTGAAGAAGTACTCATCAAGGAGAAATATTCATGTTAAAGTGGAGTGAAAAGCAAATTTATGACAAGCCACAAATATTTGGTGCTTTAACTATTACAGGAGCTATAATTACCTTATATAATATTGTGACCACAAACTCCATAAACAAATTCCAATTCTAATGATTAGGTCCCTGCCTTGTCCCTTGTTCACTGAACCAAAATCTCCGTTGCTTTATAGTTGCTCTCTCAGTCCTTCTAGAAATTGAACTACTCTGGAAACCTATTCCATCCGACAGTATTGGGTAGACCTTCTAGCATTTGGACCAGACTAGCAATAGGTGTTCTCTTCTTTTCCAAAATAAGCTTCACAAAACCTGGTGGCTCACATTTCTTTTATCCAGTGAATGGACAGATGAGTAGAAACATGGGGACAAAAACTAAATGAAAAATAGGGAGTAAGGAAGACGGGATGTTTTGTGTGTTCATTTTTACTTTTAATTTTATTCTTATTTTTGTTTTTCTATTATATTTTATTTTATTTTATTTTGGAGTAATGATGTTCTAGTTTGCTAATGCTACAGAATGCAAAACACCAGAGATGGATAGGCTTTTATAAAATGGGGGTTTATTTCACTACACAGTTACAGTCTTAAGGTCACAAAGCATCCAAGGTAACACCTCAGCAATTGGGTACCTTCACCGGAGGATGGCCAATGGCGTCCGGAAAACCTCTGCTAGCTAGGAAGGCAGCTGGCGTCTGATCCAAAGCTCTGGCCTCAAAACAGCTTTCTCCTAGGACGTTCCTCTCTAGCAAGCTTGCTCCTCTTCAAAACATCACTCCCAGCTGCACTCAGTTCCCTCCCCCCGAGTCAGCTCATTTATATAGCTCCACCGATCAAGGCCCACCCTGAATGGGTGGGGCCATGCCTCCATGGGAACATCTCATCAGAATCATTACCCACAGCTGGGTGGGGCACATTCCAAGCAAATCCAACCATCACCAAAACGTCTCCCCACAAGACTACAAAGACAATGGCATTTGGGGGACACAATACATTCAAACCAGCACATTCCACCCCCTGGACCCCAAAATGACATTATCTTACAAAATACATTCATTCCACAATACCACAGAAACTTAAATCATTTCAGCACAAGAGCCCATCAAAATCAAATATAGGCATGGTCAGTCCTAAGGCATAATTTTTCTTTAGCTGTGGATCTGTGAACTTAGAACAAGTTATGTGCTTCCAATATACAAAGGAGGGACATTCATAGGATAAACATTTCCATTGCCATAAGGAGAAAGAGTAAAGAAAACAGGGTTAACAGGAGCAAAACAGTTCCTAAAACCCGCAGGACAAACTCCATTAGATTTCAAAGTCTGAGAGTCATTAACAGAACAATGTTGCATCCTTGGGGCTTGAGAGAGCGGGAGTCTAACACTTCCTAAGGGCCTTTGTGGCAGCCCTTTTTCCTCTCCAAATGCTTGGGTGACTGCTCCAACATATCCACACATTGGGGAGACCACCTTGTTGGCCCCACCCTCCTCAAACATCGGGGCAGCTCCCGGATTCCCTTCCATCTCCAGGGCACATGCTCAACCCCTTCAGAACAGTGGGGTGGCAGCCAGGCTCTCCCCAATTCCCTGGAAATGTGCTCCACCAGGTTTGGGGTGACAGGACATTTCCTGAGCAACGAGGCAGAAGGCCCGCCCTTGACCTCCAGGGCAAACTCACACTTTCCATGCATGTGGGCTGCTCCGCTTTCCCAGCCCGAGACCTCCTGACTCCAGACCTCAACCTCCATGGCTCTATATTTGAAGAAATTTTTCCTTTAATTTTTTCCTTGTCTGTCTCCTCCAGTCCAGACCGGCAATGGCTCTGTCTGTAAAGATCTCACAAAAATTCTGTCGGCTTTGCATGAAGCACACAGGGGTCAAAGCCATTAGACAATAGGACTTTCCACAAATCCTTTCTGGATAATTCCATCTCCAATCTTGGCTTGTACTGAAATGGCGGCTGGGTTCCATGTTTGGTTACATCTTCATGTTGGGCTGTAGCTTCTGGGATTCCACCCCCTGGAAGCTCGTAATTTTCCAAGCGATCAGCTTCTGGTCTCTTGAACCCAAGAGTTCAGTTCTAAGTTTATCTCTCTCTGCTCGCATTTTACTATAAGCTGCAAGAAGAAGCCCAGGTATCTCCTCCACACGTAGTCTGGAGATCTCCACAGCTAAGTATTCCAGGTTGTCACTTTCAAATTCTTCCTTCCATCTGACACCAGGACTCAATTTTGCCAAATTCTATGCCACTTTAAAACAAGGATAGCCTTTCTTCCAGTTTGCAACAACACATTCATCATTTCTGCTCAAGTCCTCATCAGAAGTATCTTTAGAGTCCATATTTCCACAAACAGTCTCTTTAAAGCAGTTTTGGCCTTTTCTATAAAGCTCCTCACAATTCTTCCAGAAACTTCCCCTTATCCATTTGAAAAGCCGTTCCAACATGTTTGGTATTCGCAAACTCAGCAGCATAAGGAACCCCACTCCTCTCAGTACCAAAATCTGTCCTAGTTTGCTAATGCTGCAGAATGCAAAACACCAGAGATGGATAGGCTTTTATAAAATGAGGGTTTATTTCACTACACAGTTACAATCTTAAGGCCACAAAGCATCCAAGGTAACACCTCAGCAATCGGGTACCTTCACCAGAGGATGGCCAATGGAGTCCAGAAAACCTCTGTTAGCTAGGAAGGCAGCTGGCGTCTGCTCCAAAGCTCCGGCCTCAAAACGGCTTTCTCCTAGGACATTCTTCTCTAGCAAGCTTGCTCCTCTTCAAAACATCACTCCCAGCTGCACTCAGTTCCCTCCCCCCGAGTCAGCTCATTTATATAGCTCCACTGATCAAGGCCCACCCTGAATGGGCGGGGCCATGCCTCCATGGGAAGATCTCATCAGAATCATTACCCACAGCTGGGTGGGGCACATTCCAAGCAAATCCAACCATCACCAAAACGTCTCCCCACAAGACTACAAAGACAATGGCATTTGGGGGACACAATACATTCAAACCGGCACAAATGAAAATGTTCAAAAATTGATTTTGGTGATGAATGCACAACTATATATGGTACTATGAACAACTGATTGTACACTGTGAAAATATCTCAATAAAACTGAATCAACAACAACAACAACAACTAGGCTTCATGGAATTTATCAGCTCCCATTTACTCTTTAAAGATTCTATTATACATTCTGTCCTCTGGATTCTTTTTCCCACATGCCTGACCCTAGAGTGTTACCAGTTATTACCATTTCCTTAAAGTCACACAAGTATTTTAAATTTTTAAGATTTTCCTGCTGTGGATAAATAGATTCTTTGTTGTACTTCAAATTTAAACTGATGGAATTACTTTAAATCACTTAAAAAATATGCAAAGAAGAAAGTCTTTCAGATACTTTTCAACATGAAAAAGCTAGACTTTTAAACTTATTGAATTAATTATAAATCCAATTATCATACTCAGCATTTAAATATCTCAAGATTTGAGAGGAAATTTCACTTTCCTTTGACAAACAATTAAAAATTAAGTGAACAAATACAATTCACTCTAATAAACATTCTAATAGTGAAGATTCCTAAAACAAAATTTTATGTTTTCTAAAGGCTGTGGAAAACCCTCTTTCTTCCCAATCTGCCAAGACACCTGGGATTCGTGTGGCCTTGCTAGTTCCAATATGGACTGGCCCTGTGTGCCTGTATTAGGGTTCTTCATTGGAACAGAATTAACAAGATATAAACTTATAAGAGATTTATAATAAGGAACTGGCTCACACGACCAGGAGTATTGGCAAATCCAAACTCTGTAGAGCAGGCTGCAAGTTGAAAACTCTATCAAAAGTAAGGCTGACATCTTTAGTCTGAATTCCCCAGGGGAAGCTGGCTGGCTGCAAATTCTGGCAAGAACCATTGCTGAAACTGAGTCCAAATTCCTATTCTGACCTCTGAAACCCTCAGTTCCAGCTTTTAAGACCCCCAATTGATTGATTGAGGAGACTCCCCACTTTGCTGAGGGCCATCTCCTTCATTGACCATAGATGCAGTCATCCGATCGTAGATGCAAATCCCATTGATGAAATTCCCTCACATTAACAAGGAGGCCAGTGCTTGACCAATTAATTGGACACCATAAGCTAGCCAAGTTGACACATGAAATTAACTGTCACAGTGCCCTATAGAATGCAGCAGAAATGATGCTTCATGACCTCTAAGGCTAGATCATAAGAAACCTTATAGCTTCTGTCTTACTCTCTTGGAATATACATACTGGGGGAGGCCAGCCACCATGGAAGAGCCCAACTACCATTTGTCCTCAATGTTATCATGTGATGTAATTTGAGAAGCTCTCTTCCTCTTCTGTGAGGAAGCCGTCGCTAGTCACTTGGAAAGGCCACGTAGAGAAAGAGAGTTGTTTGACCAATCTCCAGCCGTAAAGAAGTCATCTCCGATACCAGCCCCAGGCACCAGCAAATGAATCCAGCCCTAGCTATCCTATGACTGCAAGCTTATGAGATATGGTATGCCAAACTGAACCCAGCCAATGCAAAGAATCATGACAGATAATAAATTGTTTCAAGACACTCAGTTGTGAGGTGGATTTTTATACAGAAATAGGAAACTTGAATACAGGCCAACAATTCTTTTAAAATATAAAATCAAATATATAAATATCACAAAGTTCTTTATTCCTTTCAATAAATATTGGAGTTATTCCTTCTTTCTACCTGAGTACTGAATTCGTTGAAAAAATAAATGAGTAATAGATTGAGGTCAAACTATCACCTTCACTATTAATAAAAGATAGGTTGGAGGATCAGAGCCAAATGAGTTTCATACTTAACAGACAAATAGAATTATCCTCCCAGTCACAGGCGACTGGACCAGGGTAACCATCTCCACTTGAAGGGGACTTTCTGGGTAAGATTTAAGCTACAGAGGAACAGAAGAGAACTTTTGGACAGGTTTGCTTCCCTGTTGGCCAAAAGGGAGTGAGAGAACTATCAGAGCAGTTATTTGTGTGGTGAAATGTGACTTATATTGCAGAGAAATATACACCTATTGGAAGTATATACACAAACCTAGAGTGTGTTATTTTATTCTTTCCAAACTGCCAATGAGAAAAGTCACTTACCTTATACATACAGTGAGGTCAGTAAAAGGGCAAAGAGAATCCAGGAGTAACACCTAGTGTCTCCCTCCACATAGAAGGATGTATTAGGAGGGAGGAAAAAAGTTTTCCTTCAACAGTGAGCAGACTTGACAAAAACTTACTTTGGTGAATATATAGATGTAACAAAATTAGGGGGGTAAAAGTATATATTTTATAATTGTCTCCATTTTATTTTTATGCAGAATTATGGATAATTCATTGCTTTACACTCTTTTTTAAATTTTCCTTTTTTTTTTTTTTTTGCAACACCCAATATCTGGGGCTCGTTGCTAATCATCAAGGGCAAATGTGTTTTAAGTTACAATGGCTAGGAATATTCCAAAGTTCTTGCCATCTTGGATTGGTTTCTAATTCTTCATTCTCTTTTGGAATTGTAGCTGGAAATCCCCCAGGAGTTTAAGCCCAATAAAATTGTGCCCTCCCTCTAACATACATAAACAAAGGTCATGCCACCTCCACAAAGACCCCAGCTCTTCTAACATGCTGATTCTGTGCCTGACTGACACACCTCCTGTTAACTGCCCGAAAGACCCCCAGTTGAGGCCTTGGAACTATTTCAAATATTTCGCAGCAAGAAAGAGTGCCAATATAAGATGAAGCTGCTACTGTAGAGAGCAGAACTAAGATATGGAGAAATTGGTCTTTGATGACGTTGTAAAGCTGATGGAGCAACCCAACCTTGATGTTCATCCTGCCTCTGTACTTTACAGCTACAGATGATTTTTGTTGGATTTCTCTCTTTACAATGGCAAACATCATGACAAATACAAGTAGGTATACTTATCCCAATGTTAGATATTATAGATTTATTTGTAGGTCCTCATTTAGTAGGTGGTAAATGGAGATTAAACATAAGCATGTATATCATAAAACACAACTTCAGAAAGTTCAGGGGAGAGTGGAAAATGGGAGAATCCAAGACTCCGTTTAGGGTAGAACAGAGAATACAGCTTAAAATTGCCATAGTCAGTGGAAAATAGGATAGTTGAAATTATTTTACTTGGAGAATGGGATTTTTATTAGGACTTCTGAAAATGTAAAATTTAACTATATGGTCACTGGAAATGCATGAGGTAGAAACGCTTTTCTGGAAACACGTAAGAAATTAAAACATGGTGGTGTGTAATTGTTCCCTATATGTAAGCTAAAAAGAAAAAAATGCAATAAAAATAGATGAAAATAAGAATCATGGTCAGTAACCACTGATCATAATGCAAATTATACATTACCCAACAGTAAGCACAGCTAATATGCTTGGAGAGAAAGATAGCAATAACAAGCAATGCTACAAGTGTATACATATAGCCTATGACAAGGGAACCAGGATGACTTCCATACCACATATGTCCATATTTATTATGTATTTAAAGGAAGGGTGCTGTATTTGCTTTCAACCCTTTCATATACAGCTTTTCCCTTGATTTTCTTCAGTATCAGCATCATAGATTTGATCAGCTTTATATTAACAAGCAAACCTCTTTCAAACTATAAGTTTATTTAACACATTCTAGGTTTGTGTATATACTTCCAATAGCTGTTTTTACTCAACAATATAAGTCACATTTCATCACACAAATAACTGCTCTGATAGTTCTCTCAGTCCCTTTTGGCCAACAGGAAATGTAACACTAGTGACATAGTTTATACTTAGAAAGGAGAGCCAAGGACCAACTATTTTCAGCTTGAGTATCACTTTTACTGTTCCCAGACATAGCATAAAAACTGATAAGTGAAGGGCTCTTCAGTAGTATCAAAAAAATAAAATAAAATAAAGAAACCTAATGTGATGGCTGAGCAGCTCTGGGATCTGGGAGCCATGATCAGGATGACCACCCTGACCTTGCTACCACCAGGGACCAGATAATACAGCAATAAATGACTACACAGTGGAGAGATGGATGAATTAAACTATTGCCATGTGCTGGAGCCATAGCACAGCAACTCCAGTCTTTGGGCAGTGACCCCCAGGGACACACAGAGTTGCTGGGATGGGTAGTGAATTCTCATGTGTGCTAAACATTTTTTGCATGCTAAATAATTAGAATGGAACATGTGTGGGTTTACTTTCAAATGAACAGATCTCATTGAGATTAAGAAGTACTTTCATTCACCATTTTTCACAGTTTTAAAACTTAATATTTTTATGTTATCCTTTTCCTCAATCAAGCAATTCTAAAATGCAGCTATTAAATGTGAGATATGGAACTGTTGGCTATTAGAAAGGAAAAATGGCATATGATAGTACTGTGAACAATTGATTGTACACTTTGAATGATTATATGGTATGTGACTATATCTCAACAAATTGAATTTAAAAAAAAAAGGAGAAAGGGTGACTCCATATTCTCCATATTCAAACTGTATTTTTTCCTTCTAAACTTTTAGCCTGTGGTTATCCCCAGTCCTTTCACATCTATAGATCTGGTTTCATACTCTCTAAGTAACAAAAAGCATCCTTTTCTTGTGAGTTGGAGTAGTGACTTACAAAGTACAATTAAATTGAGCTTAACTAGAGTTAACACCTTAAAACTCTAAAGTGAAAAAGGAGTTCTCTTTACAATTCTAATCCAACAAAGACCCAACCTGTGTGAATTGCTTCAATGTCTGTAGGAAGTAGGTATGTCTGTTTGGAACAACCTATAGTTAGAGAAAAAAATTCACCAAGACCCCCAAAAGACCCTAAATAAATAATTGTCAATCTTGGCTGCATATTAGAATCATCTGGAGAGTTTTTAAAGCAGCAGATGCTCAGGCTGCATATAGGCCCATTAAATCAGAATCATGGGCGTGGAACTAGGTAGGCAGCAGTAATTTGTGAAGCTTCCAGGTGATTTCAGTGAGCAGCCAAGGCTGAGATTGGCTGTTCTGAGGGGCTTACCCTGGGGGTTCATCACATTCTGTGAGTGCTTATGTGCCGCTCAAACTGGAACTTAAAGATTTCACACCCATAGCCGGTTACTCAGTCAAATAGTCTCTCAAGGGGCATGATAACAGGATTTTTTGATTTAGCAAGAGGAGTTGTCATGGCTCTGAGGAAATATTACACATTTCACTATATTTCAATAAACACTTGGCCTAGCCTTAATTTCAAAACACCCTACCGTTATTTTACCTTGAATCAGATATGCCACACACCACAGCTCAATCCTGATCTAAATCTGCGGCTCCATGGAATGTGGTTTTATTTTAGGCCTTCCACAACAACTTATTGAACAGTTGCATGACTATTGTGTGGGATTAACTCATTGCATGTATCTGGGTGTGTTGTTGAGCATTTTTGCAGTTTTCTCAATGGAGACAGCCCAGGTGGAGTCAACCTGGAAAAAAGTTTTTGTCTAGTAGAACCTTAATTTCAATAACTATTTAATGAGTGCTCACTATATGCAAGGCATGGTGTTATGTGTACAAGGTAAACAAACAAAAAACTTGAATGAAGACAAATTTTTCAAGAAGCTCATACTGTAATGGAGATGATGAAAGGGTAAAGTAAATAAAATAAAATAAATGGAAACAAGTTCTCATTGGTTCTATGAAAGATTCTGTGAAAGCAGAGATAAGGGTAACAAATGGGAAGGTGGAGGAGACAGGATGTAAGTGCTGAAGAAAACAACTGAACTTAGTCTTTTTAATATGGTACCTTTTTTCCTAATTAATAAATATTCATAGTAAAAATTTTGGAAATATTTAAATACATAAAGAAGATTTTAAAAAATCACTAGTAATACCACAAGCCAGACAGAACAATATTATATATAGAAGCACATATATGTGTGTATTTATATGTCTGCATATATTATTATGTTATATACATAAGTGTATACATACAGGTATACATATACACAAAGTATACACTCATATGTATATATGCATATATATATGCACTTATGTATACCTTTTAACCATACACTTCTGTTATATATTCAAATATATACTCAGTTGTTTACATATGTACTTACATTAACACATTACACGTACACTATTGGGATACCTGAGGGGAACTAAATATTAACAGCCTCTTCCCTGTGCGGGTTCACAATCAACTAAAAAATAAAGAACAAAAGATGGAGGCTATAATAATGGCTTTACTATTTATAAAGACTAAGCTGGAAAACACAGCTTGATGTGAAAGCCCCAAGGACCAGCTAACTGAACTACAGAATTATGTAAACTTAGCCACCTAGCTACAGGCAATTCTGAATTGGCACATCATGTTTCACTAGGGAGTTCCTTGTTCCTGGTGAAGCAGTGTGGATATAAATTCTCTTTCAGTAGGCTGGAGTCCAAAGGAAAAAAGGTGTGTGTGTGTGTGTGTGTGGGTGGGTGTGGGTGTGGGTGTGTGTGTGTGTGTGTCTGTCTGTCTGTCTGTCTGTCTTTGTGTATCATTTTATTTCCTGGCATTGACTGAATAAAGGGGGAGGCCAAGAGAGGCCAGCTTTGTCTTCTCAAAGGAGTTCACACTACCAGAAAGTAACATCAAGAATGGAAGATCCATTCACCTCTAAAATCCTCCAGGTTTTTGCTTTTAGCCCTTTGAGCTTAAAGCCTTTGGTTAAACAAGACAACTGAGTTGTCCAACTCTGGGGAGCACCATCCACCATCCCCTGAGGTTTTGCAGGGCACAACCAGCAGGGCCACACAGCAGCCTTGGTAATTAACCAGAGTGTGGCTTTCTGCTCAAGAGAAGAGTCATCAGCTTAGGAGACCTTTCCCCAATACTGACCATTGCTCCCTTCCTCATTCTCCTGAGACCACAGAGGATAATTTAAGATTTACTGAAATCATGAAGTTGGTCATAACTATACATTAATTAAAGCATCTCCAAATACTTATTTACCCTCTTTTCCCATTTGAGAAATAACACAGAAAAATGATTTATAGCTTGAAATTTAAGCCAGTTTTCTTGGATTCAAATACTGCCTCTGCAGTTTTCCAGCTGTGTAAACTTGGGAAAATTACTTAACCCCTCTGTGAATGATTTCCTCATCTTTAGTAGGGGGACAATATGAGACCAACTGAATGTACAATTCAAGAGTGCCAGTAATTTGTAAACTATAAATGGTATCCCTTGAAGTTACACAACACCCTGATAATACAGTATCTGGATCGTGGTGATGTAGAAATTCAGTTAGTTAATATATCTAGAACAGTGCCTAGTACAGAATAAATTCATAATAAATTAGCTGTTATTGTTCTAATTATCAACCCAATTTTTGTCCAAACATGTTGCCCTATGTGGCATATGAAAAGTTTTGCAATGAGATTAAATGAAAGCAGTATAAAACCCTGATAATAAAATGCATACTCTGTATTTGTGAAATTCCAACAAGAGGGATGCCCTAATTTTGAATATAAACGCTCTCTCAATATCAATTTTCTAGGGAGAAATTAAAGTTCAAAGAATAAATAGCCTTTCAAGTTGAATCCAAAGGAGAAAAGCCCAAAAGCAAATCCCTGTGACATTTTCAAATAAATTAGTCCCAAAGTCATCCCTCTCAATTTTTTTTTCTGCTTAGTTCTAGTCAGGGGAATTCGTGACTGAATGGAGTTGGGGTTCCTTTCCTTTTCTGGAATCCACAGCCTAGTGACTTAATTGGCAGGACCCCAAATGATTAATTTTGTCACTATGAATTTACCATATGTTGGAGGACATCTAGATGCCTCTGTGTCCTCCATCAGAGGGCAGCATTGAGACCATACTGTAATCTACTTATTGGCAGTAGCAGCAGCACCAGTCACCAGGTATTTTTGAAGAATCCTTTCTTCCCCACCCAATCTATTCAATTCCTCTTCACTTCCATTTCTCATTGAGCACTTCAGTCCTGTGCTATCCTCGGTAGTACTGGCTCTGCCATAACCTGTGAGCAGATACCTCGGTGCCTGTGCACAGGAGACCTTCCTTTACCTCTTGGAATGGAATTGATTTGGTCTTAAAAAAAAAGCAAGAACTCTGCCTTCTAGAAAAGGATTTCACAGTAGAGCCACATATGTTTCAGCTGGAAAATCACCCTCAGAGGATTTCTGAACTGAAGCTGCTATTGAGGTTTTGAGGTAGGTGCTGGTAAGGTCCTGGTGACAGCCGGTTCCTCTGCCGTGTGGTCCTCTGAAGTCCAGACAATCTCCTTTCTTTTCTTCCTAGTCCCATAAATTCCTTAGGCAGTGATACCCACATACCCAGCTACAATAATTATCACTTTGAAACTTGTCCCAAAATTCTCTTGTATTTTCTGCTCTCGAGCCTTTGGGCTAGACACATAATTTAAGATCAAGTGCTCCACAGTTTCCCCCTTGCTCCTGAGTGCAGATGAAGAGCCACCTACTGCTGCCTGAGGCATGAGGCCTTAAGCCTTAGCCACATATTTTAAAAATTTAAAGCTGGAACGTTCCTAGTACTCTGTGGCTCATGTGTAATTTTGTTGTCTTGCTGTGTACAAGCAGCCGATAATCCCACTTTAGCCTAGCTGGTGATAACATTCCAAGCTGTGTCTGCATCGTAATAAGCTACAGTAGTCTGCAGATGCAGGCTTTAGCACCTGCCAAAGGCTCTGCCTTGCTGCAGCTCTTGCCTTGCACACACACTTCCTAGATACATTTCAAGGTCAAACTGCAACAATCTGCACTTGTAGAACACCTATGTTACCCTTTGCCTTTGTCCCTGTCTCTACAGAAAGTCTCCTGGCAAAGCAAAATACACCAAATGTCCTAAAGACTCTTGCCTAAGCCCCAGCAGATAAAAATTAACTGCACAAAGTAACACCTACCTGACCTAATATAATCTTTAAAAACCACCAATATCAATATCTCTTGCTCAGACACTAAAGGCCAAGGTAGTACCAGAGGTTTCATTCATTCCATATGCAATTTGCTTTCTGAATGCTTCTTGTTCTCTTCTCAGTATTCCAGGTTATTGCAGAGTATGGGGGTCAGTAGGGGAAAATATATAGATATAGATATAGATCATATATAAATATGTAAATAGAGGTCAGGAATTTATTTATTTTGCTAAATTGAGATCAAAGTTTTGGATTCTGTGTTTTTTAAATAAAAAGTTAAAAATTTCTATATCATTATTGCAAATTTCAAAAATACATTCATTTTTAATCAAAACAACACTGGGGATTTCCAGGGAAGATAGAGGAGTAGGGAGCTCCAGGACTCAGCCCTTCCACCACAACAACTAATAAACAGGGAAGAATTGTCTGAAACAACTATTTTGAAACTCCGGAGGCCAGAAGAACACTGGATAGCATCCAGAGAAGAGCTGAAAAAAGAGGCTGATAAATTACAGTTAAGAACAGTGAATTGCTCTCTCCACATAGTGACAACCAGCATCCATCCCCCATTCTTGAAGAAGGCTGCCTTGGAGTCCAGTCCCTGGCTAGCTCAGTGGAGACAGAAACGGACATAAAAATCCTCTTCCCCAAAACAGGGGTGGGCACAGCTGATCACTGATCAAAGCTTTTGATTAGTGAACTCAGACTGCTTCCTCTCCCCTCTCTGAGGGTAGCTACTGTTTTAACCCCCCACAGACAAAGGCAGAGGCAGCCATTGCTTCAACCCTCCCCAGACATAGGGAGAGGTGGTGGGGATTTAAAGAGACAGTGCTTCCTCAGGGCTGCAGGAGACAGTTAGCTGAAGGGCTGCTTTTTCTGCGAAAGCCAGGAAAGTTCAGTTTTTAGGAGCCCTCGGAGAAGCCCTTGGAGCTCTTTCTGAACTCCTCCACAGGACACTTGTGAGACAGTCTGCTCCCCCTTCATGGGTCACTGGCACAGTTTTGGATGGGAAAGACTGACTTGGGAAAGTCCTCTCCATTGTGCCCTCCTCCCAGGATTTGCCCTATATCCAGGCAAAAGCAGCCTGAAGAAACAAATGAGTATAAAAAACTATAGAGGGAAACAGTCTGGGACAAAGGTTTGCCACCTCAAACTCCAGGAGATGGAGAACTGTCCTCTGGGAAAGATGACAAAGCTCCTATAAATAGAGGAAGTCCTAAACAACTAACAAGCAAAATCCAGGACAAGACAGAGGTCCAAAAAACACAGAGAAAAGCCTGCATACTCCATTTGCCTTGAGCAGACTTTCCTGATAGTAGAACTGAAGCTCAAGAAAATCTTTCTTATCACCATCTATTTACAAAACAAACAGACATCTCAAGAAATAAATCCCAGAGTTAACATTTTTAAAATATTAAAATGAATAGTGTGCAACAAAGGAGTGCAAGACAAGTAGGAAATTATGGCCATCCAAAGGAAGAGGATAAAAATACAGAAAACACTAACAAAGAAGAAGAGAATACACACATGCAAGACAATGCCTTTAAAATAATGATCTTAAAATGTTCAAGGAGATAAAGGAAAATACCAAGGAAGAACAAAAGGATGATGTGAAAACAATAAATAAGCAAGATGAGTGTTTAGTAAACAGATGGAAATTTTAAAAAGGAACCACACAGAAATACAGGCATTGGAGACCGCAATAACTGAAATGAAAAATGCCCAGGAGGGTTTGAAGAGCCGATTGGAGCTAGCAGAAGAAAGAATCAGTGAACTTGAAGATAAAATACTTGAGATGAGTCAGACTGAGGAGCAGAAATTATAAAGAAATATTAAAAGTGAAAATAGCCTAAGACATTTCTGGAACACATTCAGGCACAAAAATATACACATTATTGGAGTCACAGAAGGAGAAGAAAGAGAGAAAGGGGCAGGAGGAATATTCAAAGAAATAATGACAGAGAACTTCCCAACTTTGTGAATGAATATGCACAACAAGGAAGTTCAGAGAACACCATACAGGATAAATATGAAGAAAAATACACCCCATCATATACTGATCACTTTTGAATGCCAAGGAAGACAAGGAAAGAGTTCTGAAAGCAGCAAGAGAAAAGCAATGTGTTACATACAAGAGAGTCTCAGTTAGATTTGGTACTGATTTCTCATCAGAAACCAAGGAGGCAAGAAGGCAGCAGTTTGAAAGTCTTGAAGTGCTGAAGGTAAACAACTGCCAGCCAAGAATTTTATACCTGGTGAAAATCTCTTTCAAAAATGAGAGAGTGATTAAAAAATTCTCAGAAAAACAAAAGCTGAGGGAGATCAACACCTCTAGACCTGCCCTACAAGCAATACTAAAGGAAATGCCAATCAAAACCACAATGAGATACCATTTCATACCCATTAGACTGGCTGCTATTAAAAAAAAATGGAAAATAGCAAGTGTTGGAGAGGATGCAGAGAAATAGGAACACTCATTCATTGCTGGTGGCCATGTAAAACGGTGCAGGCTCTGTGGAAGACTTTTTGGTGACAATAAAGCTAAGTATGGAAACTGCCATATGAACTGGTAATGTCCCTATTAAGTATATATCCAAAAAAATTGAAAACAGGGACTTGTTCATAGCACCATTATTCACAATTTTCAAAAGATGGAAGCTTCCCAAGTGTCCATCAACTGATGAATGGATAAATAAAATGTGATGTAGACATACAATGGAATATAATTCAGCATTAAAAAGGAGTTTAGTCCTGATACATGTGACAACATGGATGAAGACTGATGACATGTTGAGTGAAATAAGCCAGATACAAAAGGACAAATATTGTATGACCTCCTGTGCCAGTTTTGATGTATTATGTCCCTCAAAATGCCATGCTCTTTAATGCAATCTTGTGGAGGCAAATGTATTAGTGTTGATTAGACTGGAATCCTTTGGTTGAGTGTTTCCATGGAGATGTGACTCAATCAACTGTGAGTGAAACATTTGATTGGGTAATTTCCATGGAGGTATTACCCCACCCATTCAGGGTGGGTGTTAATTGGATCACTGGAGTCATATAAAGGAGTTCACAGACAGAAGGACCTCAGAGTAACTGAAAGTGACATTTTGAAGAGGAGCTGCAGCTAAGAGAGGACAAAACCCCCCAAGAGCAACATTTTAAAGAATGCCATTTTGAAATGCAACCTGGGAGCAAGTGGATGCCAGCCATGTGCCTTCTGAGCTAACAGAGGTTTTCTGGACACCAATGACCATCCTTCAGTGAAGTTACCCTATTGTTGATGCCTTACCTTGGACACTTCATGGCCTTAAGACTGTAACTTTGTAACCAAGTAACCCCCCTTTTATTAAAAGCCAATCCATTTCTGGTATTTTGCATAATGGCAGCATTAGCAAAACAGAAAACCTCCCTAATTTGAAACAATTAGCATGAGCAAAGTCATAGAGCCAAAATATAGAATATAGGTTACCAGAGGATGGGGAAGGGATAGGAAATGGGAAGTGAAGGCTTAAAAGGTACAGGGTTCCTTTTTGGAATGAGGGAAATGTTTTGGTAATGGATGGTTGTGATGATGGTTCAACATTGTGAACACAATTAATAATGCTGAAATATATATCTGAATATGATTACAAGGTGAAATGTTAGATTGCATTTATGGTAACAGAAGAGAAATTTTTTAGAAATCCATGGAACTACACTAAACAAACAGTGAACCCTAAGCCAAGACATGGACTTTCATTAACAATGTAAGAATGTGCTGTCATCATTTGTAATAAGTATTCCACACCAATGTAAGGTGGTGGTGGTGGGGTCATATATGGGAATCCTGAATTTTATGCATGAGTGTTCTCTAAACCCATAACCTTTCTAATAAAGAAAGGAAAAATCAAACAAAAAACACACCTGGACATCGTGAAAATGTTAAATAATGTAGAAAAGCTTTATGATTAGCTACATGCCACTCCCCATCCTCTATTTGATGATTCAGAGGCAATCATTTTGAATTCTTCTAGCTGCTTCTTTTCACTGTTCTTTCCATACCCCTAAATAATATCTCCTACTGCACTTTCTCAATTATTCAATTTTAGAAGTTATTTATAAAACTCTTATCATGAATGAGTTTACTTCCTCATTCATTTCATATTCTGCCATCCTCCTACTAAATTTATATCACAATTTTTAGTTAAATCAATAAACTATGTAAATATAGTTTACTTGGCAGCCAAATAGCTTATTCTTGTGCATCCTCTTCATTTTCCTGGCATTTCTAATTTCTTTTTTTTTCTCTACTGCCTATCTTTATCTGATATTTCAACTGTGCACTCTAGCAAATATTCTATGGAACTTCATTTTTTTTACTGACTTTCCCCCTGGAACTCTGTCTTTCACCTGCTATTGGGACAAGCTGCTTTTTAGGACTGCTTCAAGGTGGGCATCCTGGAATTCCTCTTGAGTAGGAGACCCTGTTTCCTGGATCTCAAGTCTTTGTCCGTCTTGGATTGCTGTCTTGTTTTGCTAGAGCAAAGAGTGTGTGGGAAGTGATATTTCTGAAAACTTGCATTATGAAATGTGTTTATTCTGAACACTTGATGATAATTTGGCTAAACATAGAATTTTATCCAAAATCTATTTCTTTCAGACCTCTGAAAGTACTGCTCCACAGGATTTATTGAAATAGTCTAAAGATTGGATGAAATAATGCATATAAATTAACTAGCCCAATGGCTGACTCATGGAATGGGCTCATAAAAATTTATGTTGATGAATGTTACTTTCTGTCCTCCTTGTCATATGGACATTCCATGTGATTTCTTATAGATATAATTATTCGATAAATGGACCCACTAAATGTGAAAGGATCTGGGGAGCTTCATTCAAGTTCAAAGTCGCTGACAAGTAGTATTAACCTCCATTGATGTGCCAGTTTGAATGTATCGTGTCCTCCAAAATGCCATTATCTTTGATGAAATCTTGTGTGAGCAGACCATTAGTGTTGATTTGATTGTAATTTTTTGAGTGTTTCCATGGAGATACGACCCATCCAACTGTGGGTGATGACTCTGATTGGATGGTTTCCATGGAGGTGTGGCCCTGCCCATTTGGCATGGGTCTTGATTGGTTTACTGGAGCACTATATAAAATCAGACAGAAGGAGCGAGCTAGCTACAGCCAAGAGGGACACTTTGAAGAACGCACAGGAGCTGACAGAGGAGCTGCAACTTAGAGAGTCATTTTGAAGACGGCCATTGAAAGCAGACATCAGCCACGTGCCTTCCCAGCTAATAGATGTTTTCTGGACGCCATTGGCCATCCTCCAGGGAAAGTCCCCAATTGTTGATGACTTACTTTGGATATTTTATGGCTTTAAGACTGTAACTTTGTAACCAAATAAACCCCCTTTATAAAAGCCAATCTGTTTCTGGTATTTTGCATAAGGCAGCATTAGCAAACCCGAACAATTGACCTGCTTATAAACAAGTAAGAAAGAAGCTGCAAATGACTATATACAAACTGGGAGAATAATTAGTATATTTGTCATTTTTGATATTGTAGATAAAGTATCTTTTGTTAAGCTAGAATGGTGCCTTCACTGAAAAAAATGATTTTTTTCACTAACTATATATTCAGAAGATTATGGAAAGCATATATTCTCAAAATATACTCTAATAATTGATCATTAGTGATAGTGATAAATGTTTAAATGTGTGATTTAGGTGCTACTCAATATATTAATTCATTCAATTGATCATTCAATTTATATGTTCATTTATTTATTGAATGATTATTGTATTCCAACCCAGTAATGCTGAGGCTACTAGGAGTAGCTAAGGCTACTCCTGCCCCAATGCTTGCTGTCTTGTCTCTACTGCCTAACTCATTTGGAAAAATAAGGAACAATACAGGAAAAAAAAACAGAATCAGATGAGTGCCCCTTGCTGTTGCTGTCTACATAGATTAGACCCCTCAATTCTAAGGACTAAAGTCAAGAATATAAACCAATGCTGTCCAATAGAAATAGAATGCAAGCCACATATGTAGCTTCACATTTTCCATTAGCCACATTAAGGAAAAGTAAAAGGAATAGGTGAAATTAAATTTAATGCTTTAAAATTAATATTTCCAAAATCTTATCATTTCATCATGTACTCAATATTACAAATTATCAGTTATATTTTCCAAACGAAATACTAGAGATGAGTCACATTTCAAGTGTATACCACCACATGTGGTTAGTGGTGACTGCACTGAATAAAGACAATATCATAGTACTTTCTGTACCCTTAATACCCTTAATAATTTATAAAATGTGCAGAATATATTTGCACAAATAAAACTTTATAAAATGAATGAATGAATACATTAATAAAGAAATAAAAAAATGATTTTGTGGGAAGAAGTTGTCAACACTATTTAGTCAGCACTCTTTTGTTGCACACGAGGAAAGCCCAACTCAAACATTTTTGATCAAATATAGGGAATAGATTCATTCACCAACTGAAAACCCTAAGGGATTTTGGTACTTGAAAGATGCTCATAGGCATCTTTCTCTATCCACACTCACCCACTGCCAATATCTCTCTATCTTTCTGTTTAACTTCCCTCAGTCCACCAGCCAGAATCAGCTAGGTTTTTCTACCCATACTATCAGCTCCCTAACACAATAAAAATTTGTTTACTGTTCATGCTTTGTGTCCAGCACAAGTTATGACCATTTGGTGACCCTGGCAGAGGGAGGTTTCATTTTATTGCAACCTTCCACAATCACTTTGGCAGGGGAAGAGGATATAATCACTTACCTCTGGTGTCCCGGCCCGCGGGATGATCAACGGAGGCTCCAAATCCTGTGAGGGAGGAATGGTATGGGACAAGAGACATGAAGAACGACAGCAAGACAGGTTTCTGATCAAGCTGCAAAACTTTATTGAAGAGGCAGAGCATATATACTCTAGGAGAAGGGGAAGTGGCTAGCAAGGGCTCGTGGCGGTCTAGGATTGGTGGCTGCTGTTGCTAGGTCGGATGGCAGATGTAGGGTTAGCATTTTTGGCGCGAACTAGCACTTTTGGCGCAAACTACTTCCGTAAAGAAGGCTGAGGGTAACTTAAGCTATTGTTGTATCAGCCCTGGCAGCCATGTTGCACATCTCCGGCATAGCTGAAGGTGGACTTCATGCATGCTACCTTAATCGCCCTCTACATCTCTTCCCTTTGTTTTTCAAAAGGATGGAGGAAGAATGCTGATCGAGCATTCTTTTGGCATTAACCTGCTGGGGGAAGTAGAGGCCTCATTCCCCAAGTTGTTTGTGGCTCTGTTTTTCTGGGGAGGGGATGTTTTGCAGAGCAAACCCCTATGCTAATGAGGCATACTTCTCAAGGAGCTCAAAAATGGCCTTTAATTGTTTTGACACTCCTTTGCAGTGCTTTGCCTCGCACCCAGCGGTACCAATCATAGCATAAGCTAGAAGCATACTTTCAAGTTATATGCTGTTCCCGTAGGAGGGGGCTTTCTTACCTGAAAGGGTGGGTAGCAGGCAGATTTTCTGGATCCACACCTTGGTCAGCGAGGTGAAGCCGGTGATAATGCACTTGAATAGGCTTGCCTAGGGCAGAATCAACTTGGTCCTTAACTAGCTGTATTATTCTTTTTATGGCCCAAGGTGCAAAAGATATTATAAGGAGTATGGTTATAAAGGGGCCTAATATAGGGAGGAGGTAAGGGAGAATTCCGTTGAGCCCCCAGGAGGTACCTCCTTGGGTTTCTCACTCACGTTTGCGGTTTTCAATTCCCTCCCTAAGTTTGGTCATGGAATCTTTAACTATTCCAGAATGGTCAGCGTAAAAGCAACATTCTTCACCTAGTGCAGCACAAAGCCCTCCCTGCTTAAGGAAAAGCAGATCCAAACCTCTCCTGTTTTGGAGAACAACCTCCGATAGGGACGTAAGGGATTTTTCAAGATGGGTGATGGAGGTTTCAATGCGGGCCAAATCTTCATCTATAGCAGCTCTCAGGCTGGAGAAGCCTTGGTTGTGGAGGATAATAGAGGTGGCTCCAGTGCTTAGGCCAGCAACACCTGTAAGCTGGGCCTTTTTTGGTTGCCGGCTGCACGTAGGTTGGGCGTGTTCTGGGCAGGCTACAGCAAAGTTGGCGACGTGCTGGAAGAGAAAAAAGGAGAGAAATTTTTTCTCAGGGAGGGGTTTGTTCCCTGGAAAGGTTATTGTCAAAGGGAAGGGGGGATTTGGGAGTTTGAGGGGTTTGTTTTGGCAGTGGTGAACTGACATGTTTAATTAGTCTTTCTGGGAGCCAGCGAGGACCCTCTTTTTCTTGTTCATATATGCAAGCAGAACCTCGTCCCCAGATGATAACAGGGTCAGGTCCATTCCATTTTGATGTTGAGGGGTCGCGCCACATAACGGTGGCTTGCCGTGTCTATCAGCTGCAGAGTGTCCTTCATCATCCAGAGTTAGGAAATTAAGAACAAAAAGAGCATGATGTAAAAGATCTCGGGGACGTTGTTTCGTGAGATTGAGAGTGCTTTCGGCTAAGCGGCACAGAGCATTTTTTAAGGTGCGATGTGCTCCCTCTACTATTCCCTGTCCTTGGGGATTATAAGGTATTCCCGTAATGTGCTTAATTTGCAATTGCTGACAGAATGTTTGAAAGTTTTTTCCAGTATACCCAGGTCCATTATCTGTTTTAATGGTTTTAGGCTGGCCTAAAACGGTGAAGCAATGTAGCAAATGAGAGATGACATGCTTTGAAGCTTCCCCTGATTGCAAACTAGCTAGCATGAATCATGTATCAATACAGACATGTATATATTTAAGTTGCCCAAAACTAGTGAGATGGGTGACATCCATTTGCCAGATTTCGTTTGGGATGAGCCCTTTTGGGTTGACTCCTAAATGAGGGACTGGCAGTTGGGTTACACAGTTTTTGCAGGCTTTAACAACTTCCCTTGCTTGTTCCCTTGTAATATTGAATTTTAAGTGGAGGGTGTTTGCATTTAGGTGGTGTTGGGCATGGGCTTGGGAAGCTAAGGTTAGAGAATTAGAAAGATTGGGACATATTAATTGGGTGGCAGCATCTGCTAGCGCATTGCCTTCCGCAAGGGGACCTGGTAGATTTTGGTGGGCACGGAGGTGCCCCACAAAAAAGGGGTGCTGCCGTTTAAGAATTAATTTTTGTAACTTTGAAAATAAGGGGACTGCATTGGTGGATGGTTTGATAAATGGAGTTGTTTCTAATAGCAGTATGGACTGAGCTATATATGCACTATCCGTGTATAAATTAAAAGGTTGGTTTTGAAGCTGGGAAAAAAACCTGCAGGACTGCATAGAGCTCGACAAGTTGAGCTGAGGTATAGGGAGAGCGCACGGAAAATGCTTGACCTTGGATGACATATGCTGCGGTCCCATTTGCTGAACCATCAGTAAAGACTAAGGTAGCAGAGTCTATGGGTTTTGCTTTAGTGACCTTTGGGAAAGTGAATTGATGGATTTTAGCGAACTGGATTAATGGGTCGTTTGGGTAATGATTATCAATATCGCCTAGGAATGAAGAGCATGCGATAGCCCATTCATCATTGGTTTGGAAAAGCCAATGGATTTGATCTTGGGTGTATGGGACAATAAGGGAATCGGGATCTTTTCCAAACAGTTGGCGGCTAGTTTGCTGGCCTTTAATTATGAGGGCAGCTATAAGAGCAACGTATGGCGAGAGCACTTTTGTTGGAGTAGCTGGGAGGTGAACCCAGAGTAGTGGGTGGCCTCGCCCGTTTGGTTGTTTTAAATTGGATTGCCAGAATACTCCTGTAGGCGTGTGAATTGTATTGAGAATTATAAAAATTAAAGGCTGGTGGTAGTTTATTTGAAAGCAAGTTTGATTTTGGATAGCTTGATTTATGATGGTAAGCGCTTGCATTGCCTCTGGAGTTATGCTTCGGGGAGAGGAGGGACTTGTGTCTCCTTTCAAAATATTAAAGAGTGGTAGGAGAGTTTCAGTGGGTAGTTTTAGGTAGGGGCGAAGCCATTGAATGTCTCCCAAGAGTTTTTGGAAGTCATTCAACGTTAGCAAATGGGAGGTTCACAATTGAATGCGGGGTGTTAAAACTTGTTGGTGCCAAAGTTCGAACCCTAGATAAGAAAAAGGGTCTGAGGTTTGTACCTTGTCGGGGGCTATTTGAAGACCTTTTGCTGTTAAATTTTTAAGAAGGTCTTGAAAGCAAAAATGTAATTTGTCTACATCCTCACCTGCTAATAGGACATCATCCATGTAATGAAGAATGTAGATTTGTGGCCATAGCTGTCTGATAGGGTTAATGGTCTCAGCGACAAATTTTTGGCACAAGGTTGGACTATTGGCCATGCCCTGTGGTAAGACTTTCCATTGAAACCGGGGCATAGGGCCCTGAAAATTGATTTGAGGGACGCTAAAGGCGAAATATTGCCTGTCTTCTGGGTGAAGAGGTATGGAGAAAAAACAATCCTTTAAATCTATAACTATTTTGTAAAAGTTGATAGGGATAGCAACTGGTGAAGGGAGACCAGGTTGCAGCGCCCCCATGGGTACCATGGCTTTGTTTACGGCGTGCAAGTCTTGTAGCAGTCTCCATTTACCTGATTTTTTCTTATAACAAAAATAGGAGTGTTCCAAGGGGACTGAGTAGGTTCAATATGTCCAGCATTAAGTTGTTCCTGTACTAACTTTATAGCCGCTAAGGTTTTTTCCTGAGTCAGGGGCCATTGATCAACCCACACTGGTTCTACAGATTTCCAAGAGATTTTCTCAGCATGGGGTACAGGGATGTCAATGGCCGTCAGGCTAAATTTTGGGAGAGCCCGAGTCCTGTTCTAGCTGTATTAGGTGTTATAGAGATGGGCTGCTTTATTCCTTGATTAGCTTTTCCAAGGCCTTTGCCAGGGAGAAAGTTCATTTTGAGCATTTGAGCAGTAACTGTATCACTAGGGCTGCACATAAAAACATTCATTTGAGTTAAGTTATCTCTGCCCCATAGATTAATGGGGAGATGGGGGATAACATATGGTATAACTGTACCAGCGTTCCCTTCCTCATCCTCCCATTTTAGGGCTTGTGAACTTTGTAGAGAATTTGTGGCTTTTCCTATTCCCTGTAGGTGGGTGGCAGTGGCCATGAGAGGCCAGGATTTAGGCCAGTGATTTGAGGATATAATTGTGGCGTCAGCCCCTGTGTCTAAAATTCCTTCAAATGGTTTACCATTTAATTTTAATCGTAAGATGGGCCGATTATGGGATATTAGCTGTGCCCAAAAAATATCGGAAGATCCAGGGCCCTCTGTGGGGCGCTGGGTTTTTTTGAAGTTTGAGTTAATGTGTTGAAGGGGGAGGATTACAAGCTGTGCTATTCGGGTGCCGGGAGGAATAGAGACAATGTTGCTTGAGGTGGCTGCGATTATTTTTATTTCACCCTTAAAATCATTATCCAGCACACCTGGGGTGATTTGAATCCCGTGAAGGGTGGTACTGGCTCTTCCTAAGATGAGGCCAAAGGTATTTGGGGGCAGTGGTCCATAAACTCCCATTGGTATGAGGAGAGGACTGTTTTCTGGGGTTAATATTGATTTGGAGGTGATACAGAGGTCCATCCCTGCGCTTCCTGCTGTTGCTCTCCATAAGTCTGCGATATAGCAGCGTGGTTTATAGTTGAGAGCGCAGGTACTGCGACTGGGGATGGCTGAACAAACCGTATTGCCCCTGGGTTTGTTCTGGTTGGGGCCTGGGGCCGGCCCCATTGGAAGTTTCCCTGGGGCTTAGGCTTAAGGGGTTGGCCATTAATGTCTGCGTTAGAGTGGCATTCAGATGCCCAATGGAACCCCTTTTTACAGCGGGGACAAATAGAGGGCGGCAATGGGGGTTTATTAGTAATGGGTAAGGAGGAACTGGTTTGTGGCACGGGGCAATTTTTTGAAAAATGGCCAGGTTGTTTGCAGTTATAGCAAGTTGGAGGCTTTGCTTGTGCCGTAAAATTTTTATGCTGCGCTGCAAAATTTTGAAGGGCGGCGCCAATGGCTATTCCAAGAGTTTGAGTGGGCCCGATGCCAGAACAGAGCTTTATGTAATTATTAAGATTGGTATTACGAAAGGGGCGGATTGCTGCTTGGCAGGCAGCGTTAGCATTTTCATAGGCCAGGTGTTTAATGAAATCACTCTCGCTTTCGCTGGCCCCAAATAGACGCTCAGCCATGTTTTGCAGGCGGCTAAGGAAATCGGTATATGGTTCATCGGGTCCCTGTCTTAATTTAGCGAGAGAGGCAGTGGCGGAGCCCTTTTGCGGAAGTTTTTTCCATGCTCTAAGCGCGGCCGTTTGTATTTGTGCTAGGAGGCCTGGGGGGAATTAAGCTTGTTTGTTATTTTGATGGTAGGGGCTTTGACCTAAAAATTTGTTTAACGTCCAAGTTTTAGAGGTGGTCTTACGGGCATTACGGGTGGCATATTTTTTACAATGCTCTTCATAATTGGATTTCCATAACAGGAAATCGCCGCCGAACAGAGCAGCTCTGGCTAATTGGGACCAATCGTTAGGAGTGAGTTCTTTTTTGCTGAGGCTCTCCAATAGGGTGAGCGTGAAGGGGGCGGTAGCGCCATAATCACTCACTGCCTTTTTTAATTTTTCTAAATATTTTAAACTGAGTTTTTTATATTTAACTGTTGAGGTAGTACTAGCTTCTTCCTGCTCTTCTTCGTTAGAACTAGGGGGATTTGATTGTTCATTTTCCTCGCTTTCGCTACTAGAATCGCCATTTTGGGAGCCGGCGGCGCCATCTTGAGGGTCTTGGGTCTGACTACCCGTAACCGGAAAAGCTGAGACTTTGCAATGGGGACGTGATGAGTGGGCGTTTTCTGGAAGCACAAGGGCTGCAACGCTTTGAGTTGCCGACCGGAGGTCGGCGAGCAAATTGGCAGCTCGCAGCCGCTCTTGATTAAAAGTTTCTCTAAAGCTATCGGCATGTAGCCGGAGGTTTTCTGTGGCCTCTTCTAAAGCGCGAAACTGAGGTAAGGACGTGACTGGATAAAAATGAGAATATGGTTTTGGAAAATCGGGTGCGTAAGGGGGTGGCCGAAACGGAGGAAGGGAGTTGATCTCCAAAGAGGGAGAGATTTTAGCCTCCGGTTCCTCCAAAGAGGGAGAAATTTTAGCCTCTGGTTCTATACTGTGCTGATCGGGCGATAGACTAGCTTGACTGGTTGGGGTATTTGGTCTATCCCTGTTGGGGTTTTTGTTTAGGGGGTTTTCAGGTATGTTAATAATTACTGAGCTGCATGCTGAAGCGGGACAAGAGTGCTCTCTTAAAGCTTCCTCTCCTTTTTTGCAGAGGTTTTGAATGTCTGGAGCTAAAGAACGGACTCTTAAGATTTCATTAATTAGATTCCAATAAGAAAAGGCAGTAACCGGGACCTTTTCAGGACCAAAGGTCCGGGAATAATCTTTTAAACAGTCGCTGACTCTTAGCCAGCTTTGGTGGTCTATAGTACCTTCTTGAGGGAACCAAGGGCAGGTTTTTAACAAAAAATCAAAAAAGCGCGTGAGATCTTTTTTCTTAACTCTAGTTCCTCGTGCCTTGAGCGATTGTTTGACCTGACTAATATATAATTCATGTTGGGAGATTGCTTGTCCCATGTTGGGGATGGGGGCTTACCTTTTGTTGCTTTCTTTTCTTCTTTCCATTTCTTCCTTTCGCCGGCACTGATCGACTGGTGAACGGATCTGTCTCGCGAGCGCGCTTCCTCGCAGCGATCCCGGGTGCGGTGAGTGTGAGAGGCCTCTTTCTCCTTGAGTGCGGCGTTCTGTCTCTCACAGAACTCCGAGCCCCACGTTGGGCGCCAGTTTGTCCCGGCCCGCGGGACGATCAACAGAGGCTCCAAATCCTGTGAGGGAGGAATGGTATGGGACAAGAGACACGAAGAATGACAGCAAGACAGGTTTCTGATCAAGCTGCAAAACTTTATTCAAGAGGCAGAGCATATATACTCTAGGAGAAGGGGAAGTGGCTAGCAAGGGCTCGTGGCGGTCTAGGATTGGTGGCTGCTGTTGCTAGGGCAGATGGCAGATGTAGGGTTAGCATTTTTGGCGCGAACTAGCACTTTTGGTGCGAACTACTTCCGTAAAGAAGGCTGAGGGTAACTTAAGCTATTGTTGTATCAGCCCTGGCGGCCATGTTGCACATCTCCGGCATAGCTGAAGGTGGACTTCATGCATGCTACCTTAATCGCCCTCTACACTCTGGCTCTTAAATTGTTTGCTTAGCAGTGATACCCACCAGTGATGCTCACATTACATTGGCCAAAGCAAGTCAGATGTTGACACCTAACCTCAAGGGGTTGGAGCAGTCCTTTCATTTACCCAGAAGGTGGAAGAACTGGAAAAGAACAATGAACAGCATTCACTATAAGGTTCATTCCCTGGCAAAAATCCCTAAGAGTTAGCAAAGATGGCTCATAACTTGTATTCTTCCATTTTAGTAATCCCAGAAGAAATAAAGTACTTCTTACTCAATGGTTTCAATAAAAGACACTTGTCTAGAGGATGCAAAATTTGAGAGGTGTATTAGCTTCCTATTGCTGATGCAACAAATTTCCACAAACTTTTTGGCTTAAGACAACCAAATTTACTGTCTTAAAGTTCTGGAGGTAAGAAATCTGATATTTGTCCCACAGGGCTGAAATCAAGGTATTGGCAGGGCTGAGTTCCTTCTGGAGGCTCAAAGAGAAAAACTGTTACCTTGATTTTTCCACTTTCTGTAGGATTCTGGCAATCCTTGGCTCATGGCCCCTTCTTCTACTTCCAAAGCCAGCAGCACAGCAACTTCAAATCTCTCTCTAGTTCCCTCTTCCACTTAAAAGGACTCTTGTGATTACCTTGGGTTCAAATGGATAATCCAAGATAATCTCTTTCTCTTAAGGTCAGTTTAACTAGCAACTTTAATTATACTTGCAAACGTTAATTCCTCCTTGCCATGTAATAAATAATATTCATGGCTTCTAGGGATTAGATATGGAGAGCTTTGGGGGGCCATCATTCCACCTACCACATGAACTTTAAGAAAAAGAAGGATATTTTGTAATAAAAGAAAAGAATTAACATTTGAGAATTAAGAAACAGCCTGACAGAAATTTTAATGTTTATTTGAAATTCAAAATCCAAGATGTTTTATCTTTATGCTGACTTGACACCCTCAGATAACACTCATCTACTGGCTTACAAAAATCATTCAGAGAGACACCAAAGTGCTCTCTAATAATTTTGGGCACCCTTGCATGTGCCTGACCAACTTCTACCCACTTTTTCTCCAGTTTCTGATTCATGATTTCTTCCCTCATTTACAACGCAGATTTTGTCCTTTGGAGTTGGTCTGTCCAAATTCCTTCTCTGAGCACTTAACCTAGGATTCCTACCATGGCAAGCCTTGATTTTGGATTATCTTTGGAAGAGTTTCCTATTTATATTGTTTCCTTAAGAAAAAAGCACCCTTTCTAGAATGAGATCTAGTTATTTTTCCATTACAAGGGGATTTGGAAAAAAATGGAGAACATTCTAGAGTAGCTGTCACACTATATGTAAGGAGGAACTGGGGGCAAGATGAGACAGTAAAAAAAACAGCCTGAGGTATGATTATGGAGGACATTGGAGGAAGGAGTCAGGACTAAGTAATTTGGGTTTCAGAGTTTGAACTTTATGACTTTAAGTATAAAACTGAAGATTTTAGAGAAGGAAGAAAAATAAAAATCATAATAGTTAACATTTTTTCTTTTTCCACAGTTTTTTTTGAGGTATCATTTACATACCATAAAATTCAGTGCTTTTAATAAATTTACATATTTGTACATCTATCACCACAATCTAGTTTTATACCATTGCCATCACCCCCAAAATATCACTCATATCCATTGCTGTCATTCTCTCACTCCCGTTCTCAACCCTAGGCAATCATTCATCTACTATTTTCTTTATAGATTTGTCATTTCTGGGCATTTTATATAAATTAAATCATATACCACACTTTTGTTTCTAGCTTCTTTCACTTTGCCACAGCTAATATTTAATAAAGGCTTACTATGATCTGGGAATACAGATGATTCTTTACTCATTAACTCATTTACTCCTCACAGCAGCTTTGTGAAGTAGGTACTGCAATTCATCCTCACTATCCTGGACTCCATATTTGCAAATTTGCCTACTCACTAAAATATAATCGTACCCCCCAAATAAATACTTGTGGTACTTTCAGTGTCATTCACATATATGTGCAGAGTGGCAGAAAGTCAGGGTGAGTGCTTGATGCTCACCCTCCCAGCTGAGGTTGAACAAGTCAATTTTCTGCTGTCTTGATTCAGCTCTCAGATTGTAAGCAATTGTCCTTTTTGCGGTATATTTAGTGTCACATTTTTTGAATCCTTGTGTTTTGGTTGGCGATTTCACTGTTTAAAATAGTCCCCAAGAGTACTGAAGTACTGTACAATGATGCCAAGCACAGGAAGGCTGTGATGTGCCTTACAGAGAAAATATGTGTGTTAGATAAGCTCCATTCAGGCATGAGATGTAGTGCTGTTGGCTGTGAGTTCAATGTTAATGGCTCAACTATACATATTAAATATGGTGCCTTTAAACAGAAGCACACATGAGACAAGGTTGTGCATTGATCAGTTGATGAAAATGTGATGAGAGGCTCACAGGAACCTAGCCCTGTATCTCCTGTAGAAGAAATATTTCTGTACAGGCTAATTCAGTGTTCACGGAAATGTTATAGAACATAACTACTATGAATATCAGGAATCAACTATAGTATTGTACCTATTTTATGGATGAGATGACTAGGGTTAAATGATTTGCACAAGGTTACATATCTACAGCTCTATCTCCTAAGTGTTAGAGCCACTGTTTAAACCTAGGCTACCCTATTTTCCCACTATCTTTCACTGCCCCTTGGTGTCATGATCCACATGTGTTTTAGAAAAATAACATGAAAAATGAATTGGAGATACGAGGGACCGATAGCACAGAGAAGAATTAAAAGCTTATCTTAATTTCAAATGAAAAAAAGATTTGGTCTGGATTAGCTAATAGGCAATAGGAATGGACAGGAAAAATAAATAAGCAGGGAAGTAGAGTGGATTTATAGTGAGATAGATTTGAATTCAAAATCCATTTTTTACTTGCCATCTAAATGATCATCATCAAATAATGTGATCTCTCTATCCTCACTTTCTTCATTTCAAAATTGAGGATAAAGCCTGCTTGATAAAAATATTGTGAAATGAATGTACATAATGTACTTAGCCCGTTGCCTGAGGTGATCTTTGTATGTCTGATGTTGTTGCTTATGGTTAGAGCAGATATTTGAAAGTAGGAGAAAGGGAAGAATCAAAGATGATCTTCAGGTTTAGCTTGAACTTCTGATAGTATACTGTCTGTTAACATGGTTAGGAATGTAATTTGAGGATTTGGATTAATGGGACAGGGATTATGGGTCTGGTTTGGGCTGTACTGAATTTAACCTATGAGCAGGACAGACATGTAAAGAGATCTTCCTGACAAGTGAAATTCTGGTTTGAGACTTGAGAGACAAGTAAGAGTTTTGCAACCAAGCAATTGATTCAGGAATTGATTCAGAAAATGTTGCATAGACTTGCAGCAAGAGTTGTAGCAAAGTCAATTCATCATTATATTTTTGTCTTCTGAATAATTCCTGTACCCAGCTATTAATCTGCTGAAATGACAGTAGTCTGAGACTTCCTGAAGAAGGGCACTGATGAGTTTGCTCAACTGGCATTTGGAATTACAGGGGACAGGAAGAGAAGAAGGAAGGAAGGAAGGGAGGGAAGATGGATGAAAGAGAGGAAGGGAGGAAGGGAGAGAGGCACACAGGGAAGGAAAGGAGGAAGGGAGGGAAAAGATCTCTGAAAATTCATGAGAATGGTCAAAATAGTAACCCAAAGATCAAATAACTATAGCTCATGCCCCAAAGCCTACTAAATCATGAGTAACAATGTAGACCTGGGATCATATGATATCAAAATTTTAATCTAACAAAACAATAGTTAAATAAAGACCATTTAAGCAGGTGCCTTTTAGAGAGGCAATTTAGGCCTCATTTAAAATTTCATAATGCCAGCATTAGATGGGACCTTTAATTTATTTTTCTTGAAAATAATAGAACAAAAACTCCCCCAGTTACACATTTGCTGGGTGATTCCTGTGACTATAAATTGCCTGGGGTGAATTACTACACAAGTTACATTAAAATAATGGAGTTAGGATATAATTTAGAATTAGCAAAAGAATCTAGGCAAATAAACTAAAACCTAGAACTCATTATTAAACAAAATCCCTACTGTTTTTCAGAGCATGGGGGACATTAGAGACAACAGGTGAGCAAGCATTTGGTGTTCCTATTATCAGCTGGTGATTGTTGACAGTCATCAAACAAGAGAGCAGAGAGGGCTTCATCAGGTGTGACAAGCCAATGGGCTTCTTAAAAAGAGTCCATATCAGCAAAAAGAGATTCAAAGGAGTTTATTGTCAATATCTCTCTCATAATCCATCAAAAATCAGATAAGCTAAGAAACATCATGCATGGAATTAACATTGATCTACACTGTAATTGTTTTTTGGGAATAAGATATCTTAAACTAGAATAAAATTAATTTGTGAATCTTGGAATTACTATCTTTATCATATAAAACAAAGAAATAAACATGCATTTTCACTAATTCACTTCTCCCAATAGGGGGAAAAATGGAGCAAGAGTTTTACATTGTCAAATGTTTAAAGATAAAGGGCTTATACATTGACATTCATTGGATTCTTCCCAAAATAATTTTTAAAAGTTTCATGATATAAAGATTAGAATATCAAAATCTCTTTCTCCAGATATTGGTTGCCAAAGATAGTGACCTAATATCAACAATTTTTAGAACCTAAGGATATTTTAGTAAACACAGAAGAGTATGAAAATATTCTTTAAGAAATGAAGAGAATTTTCAGCCAATTCATTCTGACATAAATAAGCCATTGGATATAAGGTGTTATGGATTTAGTAATGTATCCTTCAAAGCCATATTCAAATCCTAACCCTCGGTGCTGTGGGTGTGAAGTCATTTATAAATAGTACTTTTGAAGATGTTATTAGATAAGGTAAGGCCAAACTGAATCTGCATGAACCTGAATCCTTACGAATAGTGTCCTTATAAGCAGAGGAAATTTGGGCATCATTGTAGGAGAGAAGACGACAAATGGCCATGAGACAGAGACAGAGAATGAGTTATGGGATGCTGGCAAGGCATCACCAGAACCTTCCGTGACTTCAGAAAAAGCATGATTTTAGCGACACCTTGATTCTGGACTTCCACCCTCCCAAACTATCAGATAATAAATTGCTGTTGTTTAAGCCAAATGGTCTATAGTGTTTATTATAAGCAACCCTGGCAAACATGCTAAAATAGCAATTTTTTAAAAATTTGGTTTTACAAACAGCAATATACTTCAGACATGATTTTGGAAAGGTGCTTTCAAATTTAGCAGAGCACACAATTTCTTTTGGTAAGTGTGGTCCAAGAATATTCTATTTCTGCCACAAAGAGTGCTCTTACAATATTGTCATAGTCTTTGCATGACACTGCCTTTTGGCTTCTATCCCAATGTAAATTACACTATCCACTTCATGTTTGGAGTTGCATAATAAAGACAAGAGACAAATTGATATTGAAAGGATAAAGACATTTGTCTCAATCTCTGACAAAAGTTAATTTTTTTAAGTTACTGAAGATAGTAAAATAAGCATTGGCATGCAAAATCAGAACATGCAAAATTTTCTTCTACTCATTGAGCTTGGAACCTCATATCCTTTTCCCTTCTAATATTAGATGTCTCTTACGCAGGTGAATTCTAAACCACACTTACTTCTTTGAAATGAAAAGAATAATTACTCAGAGGTTTTCTAATTCTAAACATCTAAAAAATGGATCATTTGTGAACTTAAAATGTATGACTTCATTTTACTATAACGAATATTATGTTTGTTTTCAAATTTTGGCTTCTTTTTTATAATTCAGTAAGGCAGGGACACCAGATTGCTGAAAGCTCATTAATACAGTTCTCTTTTAAAAAGAAATTTGAAGCCCCAAAGAAAACTTATTTGGAAGATTGCTATTTGTTTAAGCAGCTATATTAACACAAATTTAAAGGCAAATGATGCATGTATGCATAGAGAAAGTTTGTGTGTGGTGGTGTTGATTATAAAACTGAATTTTTTGATCAAGTACCAAGATATAATAAAGTGACATTCCAAAGTGAGGTAGCAAATCACCATGAGCAGATTTATGAAGAAAAATATTTTGAAGAACCAGCTGTATAATTCAATATCCTTCAATCAAATCAAGCCCATGAAAAGGGATCTGTGTGTAGAGAAGGAGAGTTGTTCCGGTTTGCTAATGCTGCCCGTTATGCAAAATACCAGATATGGATTGGCCTTTATAAAGTCAGTTTATTTGGTTACAAAATTACAGTCTTAAGGCCATAACAGTGTCCAAGCTATGGCATCAACAAGTATACCTTCCCCATACCAATAGCATCCGGAAAACCTCTGTAAGCTGGGAAGGCACATGACTGGCATCTGCTGATTCCAGGTTGTATTCCAGCTACTCTCTCAGCTCCTGTGCATTCTTCAAAGTGTCCCTGTTGGCTGCAGCAGTGAGCTCCTTCTGTCTGAGCTTTTATATGGCTCCAGATAACTAATCAAGGCCCATGCTAAATGGGTAGGGCCACAACTATATGGAAATTATCTAATCAGAGTTATCACCTACAATTGGGTGGGTCACATCTCCATGGAAACAACTTAATCCAATATTCCAACCTAATCAACACTAGTATATCTGCCCCCACAAGATTGCATTGAAGAACATGGAGTTTTGGGGGACATAATACATCCAAACCAGCACAAGAGGAATTTGTGAGGTGTTGGTCTTTAGGGAAAGCTGTACATGGAGTTCTCATCCATCCAGGTTCCCCTCTTTCACTTCAAACGTATTGATGAGATAGGGGAGAGCTTCTGCAGAGCATTCTGGGAAGTCCAGAAGGAAAAGAACAGTAGGACTAATTTCTTTGTTGACAAAACAGGAAAGTACTGCCCTCTCTGCCCTTCGCAGGGCAAAGTACACAAAAATATTTTTTCTGGACTGGACATTGACAAAAAAAGACAAAGAAAGAGAAAGCAAGAAAGAAAAGAAAAAGAAGGCACTGGGGTGGAGCCATTTTAAATTCTTCTGCTCAAGAGGATTTCCTGGGAGATAGAGGGGATTCCAGGACTATTACTGCTGAGTGGACTATCAAGGACAAGGGGCTAGAGGATCAAAAGCAGTGAATTAAAAAAAAAAAAAAAAAAAAGAAGGGGTTGCAGTGGAGGGACCCTTCAGAGAACTTCCAAAGAGCTTACAAAAGTACATCAAAGAGGATTGTTGGTCAGTTTTAAACATCTGCCAGACCCAGAGAGCTTGAAGCCAGCTTAGATGGATTCCAGTCTGATTAAGGCTTTATTTTGTTTGTCCCTCTGACCTTGGAGTACCAGAAACTGGGAAGTCATGGAAATTGGGAAATGAGCAGGATGACGAAACCAAGCTTGGCCTCTTTTCTACTGTAGGCTTCCCCAGAGCAAGCCTTGAGCTGGGGGAGTTGGGAAGAATTTGACATTAGATCAATGTCTCGGACTGGACATTCTGCTTACTAGATTGAACTGCGACCGTGACATAAAAAGACTGTAGGATGTCTACTATCTAATGTGAGCAGAAAAGCTATGGCACCTGCTGCAATTTTCATCTCAGGACAAAACGATATAGACTTGCTGAAGGAAGGTTAAAGGGATGGTTGGAGATGAAAATGAAGGTGCGTTTTGATCACATCCCGCAGCTTATGCATTCAACACACAGGTTTTATTATTTAGGCCTTTAGCTCATTTAGAATGTTCTTTTTAACAACAACAGCAACAAAACCCTGAATTTATTCCATTCTTCATTATCATTGTCACTTCTCTACAATGTGAAAACAATAGTTACTAAACTTCTCTTTAAAGATGACATTAACATTTTCACATATTTTAATTTTCTTGCTGAAGTTCGTTTTATCTGACTCAACATTTTATTGCAAAGATAAATCTCAATTTATTTTCTCAAATGTTAGCACGGGATACAAAGAAGACAGTAATGGCAAGTTCCAGCTTTCATTCATTGGGGCAAAGAAAAAAGGTTATTCACCACTTTTCTCTTCATATCAAGTTAATTACATATTTTTCTGATTTTTTCTTCCAATATTCTTATAGTTTTGCTATATTTCACCAATTTCTAAAGCCAGAATTTCTTTTGGGTGTTCATGGTATTTCCTTATTTGAACTATTTATGCCATAGTTTCTTCATTTTCTCTATTATAATTATAATATGAGATAGCATTTATTGAGCACTATTATATACTGGATATTACACAAACATTAGCTCATTTAGTGTTCAGAATGACTGAGGTAGATATAATAATGGCTGTCTGACACTGGTTAGGACAGAGAGATAAGTAACTTGCCTAACATAGTAAGTAGGAATTTCAGGATTCAGCTCCACATCTGACTAACTCCAGACCCAATCCTCTTTCTAGTATAAGACAGTAAGTTTACCTCCATCACAATTGCTGATGCCAGTCTTAGATGTAACTTCCTCTTAGGTACCCATGGACAGAGTACTGGAATATTTGAGTTTATATATCTCATTCACTGAGCTCTGATTATTAATAAAAACAACTGCAGTGTTTCTTTTAGAAGAGACAGTGGCATAACTGTTTATATACCCACAGATTCTTATGATAGGTGAGGTTTAGATGAAAATATTTGTTCATTGAAGAAATTTATATTCACTTTAGACATTTCAAAATCCTCATACATAACCTATTCTGCCATTATATTTTATAATTCTGATACTCCTGTATAGGGCCTATAGTTAAATTCAACACAATATCCATTCCTTCTAGCCGACTGGAACAGAGAATGAGAAAGCAGTGTTTTAACTGAGACGTCATTCGGAACTCTCATTAAAATCAGAAACATGGAAATGCTTGCACATGGCATAATTCCTACTGAACCCAATTATTTTGACCTCCATAATATGTTATGAGAATGTCAATACTTAAGACATTTTCAAAATTATCATTATGTCTTTTCTTTTTTTTTAAGCAATCCATTTATTGTGACAGGCTACCTCCCAACTTTTTAAACTTAAATGTTCACTAACTTATGTAAGGTGATTAAAATGTTCCCCAAAACAAAGCCAGCTTGTTAGGTAAATCATGCTATTTTGTTTTTGGAATTCCAAGACAACATGCTTTGGAAACACCAATTGCAACATATTTATTCACTTTGGCCTGAAGGGAGAGAGCATTTTCTGTCAAAGAAAGCTGCAGTTCCCAGTTCCTACATGAATTCAGTCTTTTATCCTATACTTTATCAGTATGATTTAATATTTTGCCTTCTTAGCAATATTTTGGAATGAATAAGAAGAGATGATTTTTTCTAAAATGCCTTCATGAAAATGATTAAACCTAATTGGAAAGGAAAGAAACTAATCTATACTGTTAAAAAAAGGTTGAGGTTGCTTTTGTATGATTATATTGCCTTAGCAGTTTAAATTGAGAGAACATTTGTCAGAAAGTCAACATTCAGCATGTTCAAACATTTCTTATTAACTCTGGTTAACATTATTAACTACTTCAATAGGAACAAAAGCAGCTATGCTCACATGAAGCCAGGAAAAATGAGACTCTGTTCCACATAGAAGGTCTTCTGAATGCATTATTGTCTTAAACCTTTGCATATCAGTGAAAATTAGGTCTATATGAAATAGTCACTGTCATAATAAAAATTTGAATGAAAACAAAAGAAATAAAGTTGCATAACTACTTGACATTTTTATTTGATTAGGTGGTTCATCAAATGAATTAGAGAGATAATAAAATTGGCTTTAAAGTTTTACTTTAACATATACCAGGAAGTTTTTCTTAAAAGTCTATTATGATATAAAAGGAAAGATACTAAAAGTAAGCAACTTAGCCTTTAAAATAGTGTTGTTTGATTAAACAACTAAAACAAAAACTCCATGGACTAGAAATCAATCAGTGATGCATAAACCCAGAGAGATAACCATGTAGAAGGCAATTCTCATTTCCAGATAGCTATTATTAAAAACAAGCTACAAGGATATATTTTAGCAAATAAACTACCTCATGCACTAAAAGCCAACCCCAATTTGGGTGTTGAGGCTAAAAGCAGAGTTTTCTATAGTGTCAGCCCTAGTGCTGCATAATAAAAGAAACTGATGAATTGGAATGGTCTCTCACTGTAATATGTACATTGACTAACCTGGGCTGGAAACAGATGAAGGAACCAAAAACACCGTGGAGTGATTAGCTGAGTGTTAAGTACAATAAAGAAATCTAGGAGTAATTACAGGTTAAATCTAATATACACATAAGCAATTTGATAGTTTTAAAAGCAAGCAAAGTAATAGCCTGGATGTAGTAGAATAAAGTCCATAGGAAATTTTCCAGAATATACAGAAGGTGGCCAGTGAATAATGTAGAAGAAAGCATAGGATTACATAATCGTCATTTTGGAACCCTTGCTGATATTACTGATCAAAGTAAAGACTATGGCCTAAAACATTTAGGTTAATGGTTGATGGGGACTATAGGGATTTGTAAATACACCTCTTCCTGAATATCTTCTGGCTGCAAAGGGGAAAAGATGACTCTACAGTGGAACAACCAGTTTGTACCTTAGTTCAATGTTTATCTGGTTGGTCAAGAAAGTAGATCCAATTCTGGTTTGTAGAAATGACAGGAGATAGCAGAACAAACTAGATAATGAGAGAGTTTAGAAAACTCTCCTTACAAAAGTCTAGGCAACTCACGGTGAAACTGGTCATTGCTTCTGGGAAATTTAAACAGTGAGGTTTTGAATATATTGATATAACAGAACCATTTAAGGTGAAGTTAAAAGTTTTGTCATGATTTATCTTAACTCATCTCCCTCATTTTAGAGGTAAGGAAAAGAAAAGGAAAGTTCAAATGCTACATAAGCTGGTAAGACCCAGTCTGTGTTCTGCACCTATGTTTTGATTCTTAAGACCAGTGCTCTTTGCCCTGCAACATGTCATTCTCCAGGACATGATGGCACCTCACCAAATAGAATTTCCCCAGGACAAGAGGTGTTCAGGAATAGTCTAGAGGATAATTAGAAAGTGATGCTACAGACGAGATTTAAACTGCAAACTTGAGGCTATACCAAATGAATGCCTTTAAGGTCTTCCCTTAGTGTGCAGGCTCCTATGAGTAATTCAGAGCTGGAACTAACAAGTTGTAGCTGACTAATTTAGGAATCCCACCCCCATTGGTACTATTGTCTTTAAGAATATAATTATTGCACAGGCAATAATTATCAAAAAAGGCTGACAACTGTGGGCAATTTCGTAAAGTGGCAAACTTTTTTTAGCTCCCCAGGAAAGAATAATGAAAACATTGTTTATTTTTCATTACCTTCAGATAACATTCACATAAGAAAATGTATTTTCATTCTGCTGTCAAATTCAATTGTGTAATCACTTTCTTTGTACTTCTTTTATGAAGTAAAATAAATATCACATTTGAAACATTAGCAACGGATCTACAATACAGCAGCTTCTTAGCCGACTTAAGTAAAAGATTTTTTTGTAAACTATAAATTGCAATACAGATACAAGTAATTATTGCATTCCCTCTTACAATGACATTTGTAACTGTTTTGTACTAAAGCATGCTGGGTAGTTCTGATTTCCAAATGCAATTAAAATAAAGGCCAGAGTCAATATATTCCTCATCAAATTAACGAAAATCAGGAGCAAACCTATGCCCTGTTTGGGAATACAAAAAACAGTCTTAACAGATTAGGTCCTGAGCTTCCTCATGAGGTTATTATAGCCTTTTAAAGCAAACTGTTGTCATACATGGCCTTTTAAGCCCTGCTGGTTAAATCAATAGTCTAACAATTTTATTCTCTTTCACTCCAAGTGAATTGAAGATCTGTCCTCCAGAAAGGACTCTGAGAGAGGTGGTTCTTATACCCACAGAGTAAAAGAATGTGATATTGATTTGTTTCTTAAGAGAAGGAGTAGGGCCTAGAAACCTTAAATACTAAGGTTTGCATTTCATTTTCCATGCCTTGATAAAAAAGTATCAAAATAGAATAAATGAAGCCATAGATAACAAAACAACAACATAACTCTTGCTTTTTCCATTAACCACAGCCTCTCCTTTTTTGTTGTTACTTTAATCATGTTACAGCTCTGATAGGTGAAATGCTAATGAAAAATTAAAGTAGTTTTAGGAAGAAGAGAAGGAGGGGTTGAAGAAAAAAGTCAAGAATGTGGCTATTCTCCAGTTCAGGCCTGAATAGGATATCTGTCTTATTTCCCTTTTACAAACCCAGGCCATTAAAATGTTCTACATGCAGAACAAAGAACAGTATTGAGATGTTCAGCCTTTTGAACTATAGACCATACTCTGCTGCCTGTTTAAAATGAAAATATTAATTTATCTTAGTTTGCAAAACCCTCATGATAATAAAAACAGATAATTCCTATTTAATGACAACCTCCCACGTGCCAGACACATTAAATATTATTCCATGATGTAAATGTAAGTAATAACATAAATATTATTATCCCCACTTAACATGTTATTTTTATCCCCACTTAACAAAGAACTGAGATATTGTTTCAGTAAGATGTCAAAATTCACACAGCTAGTAAATGAAAAAATTGGAATTTGACCTCGATTTTATGATTCTAAAATCTATGTTCTTTTCTCTAGACCACAGTCTTATTTCTCTATAAGATAAGATGTAGTGAACAAATGGGTTAGATTCTTACTCTATTTTAACTTTAAGAAGTATTAATATTGTTTACTCAGAAAAATTTCTTAGATATATATATAATTAAGATGTTAGACCATTGAAAAAATAAAGCTAGAAAAAAGCTTACTGTATAGATGAAATGGAATTTTAAATAACAAAAAATTCTCCTCCAAATCATCGACATTATATTTTAAAAATATTTTTCCATTATAATAATGTTAGTCTAAATCTATCTGTTACTATAATCAGGAGTACACACTCCAGGAAAGGTTAGCTGGCATTTAATCCAAAGGACATTTTTAGGAAGTGAATCATGTACCCTACAAAAAACATGTGAACATGTTCATGTCTTACCACTTCCCTGTGGTTGTGAACCCATTTATAAATAAGACCTATTATTATTACTGCTATTATTAAAGTGTGGCCAAACTGCATCACGGTGGGCCCTAATCTTTATGAATAGAGGCCTTATAAAGAGAGGAAATAAAAATGTAGTCAGTCCGAAGAAGTAGAGCCAGAAAAAGCCAGAAGTGAGTGAAAACCAGAAGAGCAGATACAAGAAGAAAGTGACCACCACTTAACAAAGGATCACCAGAAGGCTGCAGACTTTGGAAAAAGCTAGCCCTGCCAGTACTTTGATGTTGGCCTTCTAGCCTTTGAAATAATGAGACAATAAATTCATGTTGCTTAAGCCAACCGATTGTGTGGTATTTGTCATAGCAGAAGTGGCAAACTAAGACAGGCATATTCCAGATTTGGCTATGAAATGTTTCAGTTGTCTTTACACCTATTCAACACCAGAGGATTTTTTTAATTTGTGTAATAAATATTAGAGATTTAGAGATTCTCTTTCTTTGTTGAAATTAAGGGGTTGAAGATCTGTGGATGTGCTGAAAGATTGCAGAGACTGTTGTATGAGCAGGATGTAAGAATCTAGACTGAGCCCTCCATCCCTACTACACAGGATTGAGTGCATGGGCCTCATTCCAAATGGCCTTAGGTGTAGCCAGTGATCCCAGCAGATTTTTGGTCACATAACTCATTAAAATAGTTAGCAGAAATATTGTCTCCTTTGTCTTGAAGTGAAACTTTTTTTTAAGGTTTTATCAGAGCACCTAAAAGACTGTTCAAGCATACAGTATGTGCTTGTTACTAAATGTGTGATAGAATTCAGTTTGAGACTTGTTTTCATTTTACCAAGGGGTGGAGGAGGGTACATCTTCTCACTTATCTCTACTTTTGAAGATCACTAATATTTATCAAATTTATCAAATAGTTACCAAAAAGATTCTGTATTAGGGTTCTCTAGGGAAACAGAATCAACAGGACATATCTGTAAATAGTATGAGTTTTTTTTATATATTCTTTGTTGTACTTTATTTTTTCGCATTTATTTCATCCGTTGTTAATCTTTTCCCTAGACCAAGAGAATGATTCCTTGTGTGTTGGACAGCTCTCAAGAGTCTGTGTTCTCTAAAACTTCCCTATTTTTCCTAACTCCAATTTTAGATTATTCCAATAACTACTAAGCAGTTAAACCTAATTCTCTCTTCACTAGATAGTTGAAGTTTGGCACTAGCATATACATTTAATACCCAACAGCAAAGTTTTTCTTGCTTTGTTTTGTTTCTATGAGACTGGTATTGTCATAAGAGAAGGCTAATAAAACACAGAAGTTTAATTTATCAGATTCTATAATGTATGCTGGACCCAGTATGTAGCACCTATTGGTGACTCTCCAATGTTCTGAAGTGTCAGGAGAGCGCTTTTATTCTGAGATTACAGATTCTTAACGTCATTTTTGGAAAGTTATATTGGTAACCTTCAAAAATGTATCCACATAATTGCTTTTATTGATTCCTACAACAAACCCCACATCAAGAAGAAATCCAAATACCAAGTTCAATTATCAAGTGAATGAAGTATTGTTAAATCCATTAGGCTTTTTTAGTCTAAAAATGTGGTACCAATGAGCCTTCTGGTGTCCAGCATCTAGACCTGGGCTAAATACTGGTAAACTTATATATGACAATTCACCCTTCATCTTTAGTTCATTTTTCACACTTATACATAACGATTTTTTGTTTCTTTTTATTTTATTATAAATATGTTCTTTTGGAATAAACAAATAACACATTCAAGACTATCTGCAAGCTGCTCCAAAGTAATAAAAGACAGAAAATGGAACCATGACATTTTCATGCATGACATGTAAAGAACTTCTCCCCAAGAAATAACACAAGGGTAACAGTGAACATCATGCAAAGTCATGTGTCTCATTACCTATTCAATTACAATAAGCATTGAGTTTCATAATTTGCACTTGCTCTGTAAACTGAACTGTTCCTCTCCTCAGTCCTAAGTAGCAGACTGGAAAGAGAGTTAGTCTTCCAATTCCAAGGATCAGTGAGAAAGATCTTGATTTTTTATCTGTAACTCTCTGCTCAAGGACTAAACCATTCACTCTTTGTTCACTCTTTGCCAGGAGTGGTGTCCAAGTAATCCTTCAGCACTCCAACTAAGTGTTCATTGTGTGTCTTAAATCATCACTCTTTCTGTGAATCCAGAATTTTCCTTCTCTGAATAAGGGCCACTTTCTTTGGTCCAGAGTCCTGCATGGAAGAAATACCCTATTGCTTCAGATACTCTTCAATTTTCTCCTCATCCATTGAATCCACAGTGATACTTCTCCAAAGTTTCTGAAATTCTTCATCCACAGAAAACTGACAGATCTTATCATTGAAGAAAAGAATTTTCTTCTTATCAGGATGACTTGTAAATAGCAACTAGTCCCCTAAAGCCTTAACAGCTTTCTGGGAATTGGGCATACCTACCTCAATGTCTTCTAAAAGAATTCGTCCTAAGACTCCTGGGTCATGCTTATCTAGTAGACTAATGAGGGCTTTCTTATCTTTCAAGTTGTACTTGTGCTTGAAAGCATACTTTCCATCTATTACTTCAATTATCTGATTGTTGACTAATGCCTCAGTCATTAGTCATCGTTTCTGTTTGAGTCCAATGTCTAAATGCTGTGTTTCATCCAAAATTTCTTGTAAAGTTAGAGGATGTGTATCTCTTCACTGATGTTGTGCCTTAACTGAAGGCTGATGGCATCTGGAAAACCTGTCAACTGTAAAGGAATATGGCTGGCATCTGCTGAGCCTTAGTTCCCAGGTTTTAGTTTCAAAATGACTTTCTCCAAAAGGTCTTTGAGCTTTGGTCTCTCAGCTTTTCTCTCTCAGTTCTTGTTCATTCTTGCTTGTTTTCCCAGGGTGTTTCTCTCTAAGGATCTAGGGGTCCTCTCTTAGCTTCTCTAGAGCAAACTCTGGACTTCATCTCTTAGCTTTGCATCACCAAATGTCTTTCTATCTGCATCTCCAAGCATCTCAGTATGAGATTTTACAAAAGGGTCTAAAGCAACTGTGGAGATGCACGAGTCTGAATTCCACAGGGCAGGCTGTGAGCTGGCAACTCTGATGAAGTTCTTCAATGAACTCCCCAGGAGAGGCTGGCTGGTGGAAGGAGAGATGAAAGTTCTCTCTTCTGCCTGCTGAAGCTATCACCTCCCCCTTAAAAGCCTTCAACTATCTCTCTCTGGGGAAGACACTCCCCTAGGCTGACTGCAGATGTAATTAGCCACAGATGCAATCGACGTACTGATGATTTAAGTCCAAGAATTATCCTCACAGCAACAGTTAGGCCAGTGCTTGCTTTACCAGACAACTGGGCATCCTCACCTGGCCAAGTTGACACATGAACCCAACCATCACAGAATCTAACAGTTATATGTGGCCAAATTGACTTAGATCAGTCCAAAACAAGTATTATTTATCTCCATTCATTATTCAAGCATCAACTCTACCACTACCTCGGGACATTTGTTCATCCCTCACTGTTACCCCCTTTTCACCCCCCAAAGGATTGCTAGAAGTAGGGAAGGGTGCATGTGTGTGGATAATTTATAAACTAGGCTTTTGGACATTTTTGGACTCTCCATGGGTCACTGGAGATATTGGCAGGTTACCAGGCTGCCTGAAGACACTTCCATCTGCATAACCAATTGAGCCAGGCTTTAAAATCTTCTCTTAAACCAAGGGCCCAATCTAGATCTGAACACCAAAATAAATATCCTAAGACTCAGGAGCTACCACTTCCAAGTATCCAAGATTGGTGGCACTGCCTTATGAGAGGTGACAGACATGTTGTCTCAGCAATCCTTTGAAAATGGCTCCTACAGTTTCCAGAGAATGTGTGAGCCATAAGCCCGGAAAAATTCCCTTCCCATTACCTCCCTCCAGGTGGTGGAGAAGAGACAAAAAGCACTGTGACCTCCAGGGATTGGAAATAGAGCTGGACAGATAGATAGATAGGCTTGGCCTCTGAGGCAGAGATTCTGGGCACCATGGGAATGAATAATGTGAGTAGTTTTACTATCACTAGGCTTCAAGCAGTTCAAACCTAACCTTACAGGAAATCATATTTAGCATGTGTGCACATATACCAAGCTTTTTCAGATGGGATTCCTATCTAAGATTTCCAGTCTGGCTGAGGCTTGTTGAAAGAACTAACCTAGGAGACATTTTGTTATTGTAAGTAATACAACTTTTCTTTACTATTATTTTCAAATCTCTAAAATCAAATGCTTGTTCTCCTACAGTCATATATTTCCTTAGTCATGCAAGGGTCAGGAGAGCATATGGTTCTTAGGACTTAATGAGTTAAGCAGCTTGTAGAATTGAATTCCAATTCATGTGCAAAGGGAAGGTTTGTAAAATGCTGTTTAAATGGTTAAAAAAAATGTGATCTTTCATTTTTCCACTTACATATACTGCCTGAGAGGGACTGCCTCATTTGAGAGATTGCTCATGACTTCCTGACTTTGAACATGTGAGGAAGTTTGAGGGTAAGGTGGAGAGTAGATGAGAAGAAAACAGGCTATGGACCCAGACTTGAGGACCAAGTTCATGTTTGCCTCTCACTAGCATAATAATAATATCTACCACATAAAATTGTTCTGAGGAATAAATGAGATTGTCATATAAAGCATTTGCATAATTCCTGGCACATAGTAAGTGATATATACATGTTTACAGTAAAAAGATATTCAGATTTCTCAAATTCCTTTAAAATGTAAGTTTCTCCTAATCTATATTTTCTGCCCCTTAAATTTGGATTTTCACAAATTTTGTTTCCTTGCAAGATCAGCTAAACCCTATTATTATCATTAACCCTCCACAGTTGTGTGTAATTGCTGAAAGAGAGAATGAGGCATGTAGTATAGAGTACTGAACATGGGGTCAGATGTCCTGGCTCAATGATGGACTGCTGAGTTTTTTCTGAGTCTTATTTCCTCAGCTTACAGAGTTGTGAAAATTAAATGAGGTAAAGTACACCAACGTACATATCATTGAGCCAGCATACAACAGATAAGCATAACAGATAACAATAGGGAGTACAAGTATGTATAGGAGAAAGGTATAGAAATTTACTTTTTGCCTTCTTCTCCTAACAATGTTGAATATTATCAGGTTGAAGAAGAAATATATGTTCTTCCCTGGTTTAGAACTAACATAGCCTTCTCTGATTAAAGGTTGATCAACAAATATTAGTTGCTTCTCCCCATCTAAAGATTACATTTCAGGGGAGTAAGAAGGTTGACATGTATTCTTTCTTATCGCCATGTAGCTCTTGATTTGCCCATGTGTGGTGTCTATCAATTGTCTTCCCAAACCTCATGAATGGAATGTATTTTCAACTTTCTTTGACCATGTGACCAAAGAGCTGAATGTGTGAATTTGTTTGATTTCTCACTGTAATGTCTGAGATAGCATTCTGCACCTTACAACTTTATAGATGTTATTTTCTTTGTTAATGATGTCCAAATAAATACAATGTTAAAAACAAATTGCAGGGAAACAGGAGGAAATGAGACTTACGAGGTGGAAGATCAAGAGGAATTAAGTGCTAAAGCTCTCGCCCACATGCCTACAAAGCTAATTTCAATAAGTTTAATGAAAATAGAGTTGTATTGTTGGGGCTGTGGATAGAAGCACACACACATACACGTCTTTAATGTGAGGGCACACACATCTTTCTGCTGCCCATTTAGAATTCTCATGAATAAATAAATATAAAGAGGTTGTTTTCTTCTTTTAAATCAGTTTTTTTTTTCCTGAAATTTAAACCCTAGCATAAACTAGCATATGAATAGACAGATTTTAAAAAGCATGTCAAATTGGGGCATGCCCAAAGACAGCTCATAATTGCTTTATTCTTCTCTGTAAATTAAGTATCTCATCTTATTTTCTTGATTAAACTTGGTTTTGTTGTTGTTTGTTTGTTTGTTTTACTTTTCCTGGAAATCATTTTGTTGCAGTCACCACTAGATTCAAAGCATGAAGCCACTAGTGATCAAACCAATTTTTCACTCCAAGGTTTTGCCAGGACAGTTGGTACAAAATGTTTTCTTTGTTCTCCTAGCTAATCCCTAGATATCTTTCAGAACTCAGATTTGGTGTTCTCCAGGAAGCTTGCCCTTCATCCTTTCTCCCTATTCAGGACAAGGAAAATGCCCTTCCTGTGTACTTGTAAAGCTCCCCTTATACTATTGAAATTGCAGTTTTCTTGTTTATTTTATCCAATAGGCTGTGAAAAGGCAGAGACCTCTTCTTGTTTATTTTTAAATCCAATCCCCTAGTGCAGTGCCCAGCTCAACAGATATTTGTTGAATTGAACTGCATTTCTTCATAGACCCGTTTGTGTATTTAAGTATATTCCAAAGTGAATCCCAAGTTTCCACTCATACGAGGATGCTGAAGGGGATATTGTTATATCTGTATCTATATATTATGAAATATATATATTATGAAATATATAATTGTTTTATGAAAACAAATTCTCATTTATGTTGCAAGGGTGGGTTTCCAGCTTCTCACACTCATATCTGGGAGAGTGATGCCATATCCTCAACTCTAATTTTGTAACATTGTAACGTGCAATGGGCTGAGAATTAAGGATGCGCACTCACCTTCAGGCCATCTGTTGCATGTGTCTATGAATACTTCTCTAGGTGTTATGATTTCCTGCTTTCAAAATAAAAATGATAACTACTCCTTCCTTATTCACAGCAGGGACTGAGACATTTGCCATGTGCATTCAGAAAACTAAAAGATAATTGATCAGAGCTCATTGTCTCCAAGAGGGTACTTTTACTTACTTAATGGTCCCAGTGATCGGGATAAAATCTGCAATATAAAGATAGAAACAACAGCTGATTATATGAACTGTGGCTTGGTAAAAAAATAATGTAAAAAGGATGGTTTAGAGGAGAGAGAAGAATGCTAACATTGTGGCAACTATAACCCCTGGTTAATGGAAGTTCTATATACAATAGGATTTTTTTTTTCATTTAGGATAGCAGACAACTTAAAGGCATTTTAGTCACCTTGTAGAGCTAAAATAAGAGGATACATTTTCGTTTCTTTTATAAGGGTACTAAAAAATCACAAGACAATTTTTCTCACTCAAATTGATACAGATCTCATTTATCAAAAATGCTATGCCAAAAAAAAAAAAAAAAAAAAGAATTAGCAATTCAACAAATAGGATTTTACCCATAAATAACATCTAAGACCCAAGGTCTCCAGCTCTTTAAAAGTACTGTATTGTTTTAAGGAGAGAAATCATTTCTTTCTGTGTGTTTTGGGCAGAACGTATTAACGTATTTAAATATGGGGGAAATGGAGCAAAAGAGACAGTACATTTTCTGACTTACGAACACTAGCAGGCAAATAGGAAAAAATTTACCCATTTCAATTTTGATGATTCTTCTCCCTCAGGTTTACTTCTTCTTTAGTGTGTTTATTTTTAAATTATACTCAGAACAAAGAACAGTTTAGGCAAGAAGGACTCCAATGGACCGTTACACCTTCAGGTGAAACAATACCAGAATCATTTTAAGCAGATTACAGTGCAAGACTTAAAAAAAGAGACCTAAGAAAAATATTCTATAAAGTCCTTCTGGTAGATTGAATTATGTACCCCCTTTTAGACATATTCTTACTCTTCATCTGCTTTCCTGTGGGTGTGAACCCATTGTAAATAGGACCTCTTGAAGATGTTATTTTTAGTGAAGTTGTGGCCAGCTGAATGAGGACAGGTTGTAACCCAGATTACTGGGGGCCTTATAAATAGCACAACTCAAGGAGGATACACAATATGGAGAGGACATCACCATATGACGGGATGCAGAGATACAAGCCTCCAAACCCCAGGCGTTGCAGCAAGCCAGCACCAGACTGCTACAGACTCGGGGAGAAAGCAGGCCTTGATGCCATCTCAATTTTTGGACTTCTAGCCCTAAATCTGTGAGCCAGCAAATTCCTGCTGTTAAGCCCAAACCAGTTTTTGGTATTTCTGGTAGCAGCTCTGATGAACTAAGGCACCCCTATATTGAAAATAATTTCACAGTGGCAGACAATGGAAGTATTTATAGGAAAAAGGAGTCGTAGTTAAACTTTTGCCCTCTTCTCCCTAATACTGATGAATGCTGCCCTGCTGAAGAAGAAATATATTTTAGTCCCTTCTTTAGAACTAGCACAGCCTACTATATTGAAAGGTCAATTCGACTCAAAAATCAGTTACTGAAAGCCAAAAATGTATTTAAAATTGCATCAAAGTCCACTTTGAACCTTCTAGTGATTAAAATTGTTTTATGTAAGTAGGTAGTGTGCCTTTGCTCACCCCCCTGCCTCTGGGTTTTTTGAAAGTGGAAATCAACATGCTACAGTAGCAAGTGCTTTTAGTTTTTTTGTGATTTATTGTATCAGCAACAAATATGTTATTCTAGTGCAGCCTCTGTGAACAAAATCAATTGCACATTCCAGGAAGGTTTCTTTTTCTCTTACTTGAAAATTCATTATGCATCTTAATATCTTAAAAAGTTTTTTTGATGGCCTCTTAGTTGGTTCTTGTTCCAAGTTATTAAGAATCAGATAATGTGTTCACTTGCTTTTGTTTAAGTATTTCCCCACCTTGTCCAGTACATTTTCAGTGTTTGCTCTAAGCTGATCTAAAGATTTTAGACTATTATATATGCAGCATATGTGTAATTTGAAATAATTTGTACAGAAATGCTTTTTAAAATCCTCTAGTTATAAATCCTGAATGTTCACATTCTTCAAATGGAGAAAAATCAGTGCTAGAAAAGATATTAGTGTAGACACAATGTAAAGGCAGAAAAAACTAATTGTGTGTCTGTCTATCTTAAACACACAGAGTTGAAAAACAATTTCCAGTGGCATCCCTCAGGTCTAGAACTAGATTATTTAATAGCAGCTTTCTTCCTTAGATGAAGATTATGAGAAATAATAATTTCAAATAGTGCCTGAAAATATAAATTTTCTTCCAAAACTATACTTGTTCATTAGGATTTGAAAAGCATATTTAGGCATTTAAAACACTAGCTTTCTCTAAGGTATTTGTATCTGTTCTCTTGCCCCAATCACTCTAAAATAGCAAAATTCACAAAAATATTTAGATATTACTAAAGAGAGAAATAATTCAAATAAAAATCTCATACACAATCTCCTAGTCTTTAATACACTCCAATTATTTAAATCAAATCATGTACAAGAAAACAATGTGTTATTCAGAATCATAAGTTCACTGTATAAATAGGAATAAAGATGACACTTCCCAAAGTGACATATTAAAACTATCAAGGATTCAATTAAAAGTACAAAAAATTTCAAGAGGATTTTAAAAGTAAGTGGATAAATCTAGGTGGCATAATTGAATCACACACTGAACCCTTCATTAAACAAAAGCTCTATTGGATAGATAATATATAAAGTAACTATTTCAATTAATTAGCACTTTAAAAGCAATAGTGCCAAGGACAATTTTAAAAAGATGAATGATAAATGTTCTAGAAAAATAATTTAATTATCCACAATTACATCTAGTTTTAAATGAATAAATCTTACGAAATTATTTTTAGGGAGATGTTAGGGAGCTAATCTAATAGTATCTCCTTTTTCTATCCAAGTTCTGAAGGAATTAAGAAGTAGACAAGGAGTAAGCCTGGCAGATATGCAAGTATGACCATATCATTGAGGGGATAGTTTTAGACTAACAGAAGAGTTTTGCAGTTAGTACAGAGAGTCCCTGCATACCTTCCACTTAGCTTTGCTTAGTGTTAACATCTTACATAACGATGGTACAACTGGTAAAATATTATTTGTTCTGTAGACTTTATTTGGATTTCCCCAGTGTTTCCTCTATGCTTATTATTTGTATTAGTGCCAAGATCCAATCCATTTAGTTGCTTTATCTCTTTTGTCTCCTCCAAGCTGTGACAGTTCCTCAGTCTTTGATAGTCATGACTTTGGCAATTATGAAAAGCACTGGTATTTTGTGAATTTGCTTCAATTTGAGTCTGTCTGATTTTTCTTTTTTTCATTTTAGAGTGAGATGATGGATTTGAGGGAAGAATGCCAGAGAGGGGATATCCTATCTCATTTCATTGTAACAGAGGACATGTGAAACAAAACATTTTACTACTAGTGATTTCAACCTTGATCACTTCATGAAGGTAATTTCTGCTACTTTTTTTCTACTGCAAAGTTACTATTTTTCCATTTCCATACTCTATTTATTAGAAGTGAGTCATTAAGTTCAGCCCATACCCAAGAGGAAGAGAAGTAAGTGCCACCCTCTCAAAGGAGGAGTATCAAAGAATTTGTGGACATTTGTTAAAACCACCACAGTAAGACAGTGGCATAGGGAAGTGTGGAATTTAGTTAGTCCCCTAGAACAAATGGTAAATAGCCAGGAATAACTAGAAAGTAGCCTGGAGCAACTGATTGGGGGACATCCATGACTGGACAATATTGTACACCAGTCAGGAACAGGTGGAATGGCTGAGATCGCAACATAGAACTGCAAGTAAAGCTCCCCAAACAGTGAAGATGGGTCCCCTCCCCCACTGGTGTGGCAGGCTGAGTTGCAAAACTTCGCTGTGGGAGAAAGAATCAGTCCCTGCCGGGAGCAAGGGAATGCAGTTTAACCAAGATCCAATTTTGATTTTAATTAAAAAATTTGGTCTACTGAATATAGGCTATAAGCACCTATAAACCCCGAATAAGCAGAAAAGGAGCCTAAAGGTTTATCCTGGCAGAGAGAAGGCAGAGCTGGTGGAAAAATAAATAAATAAATAAATAAATAAATACAAACAGAGGCTGTTGGAGTCCATTGAGATCAGAATACTGGAAAAGGGCTGTGCCTCAAGAAAAGGGGCACGTGGAACCAAGTATCAATTCTGGTTCTTGCCTTGTGAACTGGAGGGCTGGGGACTGACTCTGAAAAGGGACTTCTCGCTTTTTTTCCTTTTTTTTTCTCTCACTCTAAGTAGCTCATTAAACAAAGCCTCAGGCATTTTCAGTTGTTAGCACTGCCCAGGCAAGGGTGGAGTTAAGATAGAGAGTCAAAGGAAAATCTCAGGTGTAGGAGACAATTCCCTAAGGGGCTTATATTCCCTAAGAAAATAGGGGGGTGGGACCCAGCTCCAGTGGAGGTCCACCATCAGAGAACTCAGACCTCAGGGCCTGGCAGGAAAAAAAACAAACAAACAAAAAAACAGTAACAGCTTAAACTTGGTGTGCTGGTTTGAATGTATTATGTCCCCCAAAATGCCATTATCTTTGATGTAATCTTGGGTGGGCAGATATATCAATGTTGATTCGATTGTAATTCTTTGAGTGTTTCCATGGAGATGGGAACCACCCAACTGTGGGTGATGACTCTAATTGGATAATTTCCATGGAGGTGTTGCCTCAGCCATTCAGGGTGGATCTGAATTAAATTACTGGAGCACTATATAAGCTCAGAGAGAAGTAGCGAGCTTGCTACAGTCAAGAGGGACACTTTGAAGAATGCACAGAAGCTGAGAGAGGAGCTGCAGATGAGAGACAATTTGAAGATGGCCGTTGAAAGCAGACTCTTGCTCTGGAGAAGCTAAGAGAGGACAAACACCCCAAGAGCAACTAAGAGTGATGTTTTTGAGGAACTAGCCTAAAGAGGAATGTCCAGGGAGAAAGCCGTTTTGAAACTAGAACTTTGGAGCAGATGCCAGCTATGTGCCTTCCCAGCTAACAGAGGTTTTCTGGACACCATTGGCCATCCTCCAGTGAAGGTACCTGATTGTTGATGCATTACCTTGGACACTTTATGGCCTTAAAACTGTAACTGTGTAACCAAATAAACTCCCTTTATAAAAGCCAATCCATTTCTGGTGTTTTGCATTCCAGCAGCATTAGCAAACTAGAATACTTGGCTTCTGAGATACTTGGTTGTGGCTGGGACAGGGTCCACTGAGAATTAAATGCACTGCACCCCTCTTTATGCTGGTGGGGAGCTGTGGGCTAATTGCCACCTGCTGGACAAGAAAGGAAAAGCACAGAGTCTAGAGGCATCACAGGAAAGTCTGACAATCATCTGGGTCTCACCCTCAGAGAAATCTGATACTGAATACAGCCTCCTCCTGAGAACTGGGCCCATCTGGTCTGGGAAAATCTGATTGGGGTAATCAAGGAAACCAGATGCCTAGACAACAGAAAATTACAAATCACACTAGGAAAAATGAAGATATGGCCCAGTCAAAGGAACAAATGTACACTTAACTGGGATACAAGAATTGAAACAACTAATTATTAATTTAAAAAATCTCCCAAATCAATTAAAAAACCAAATCAATGAGTTGAGGGAAGAGATGGCAAAAGAGATGAAGGATATAAAGAAGTCATTGGGCAAACATAAGGAAGAACTCAAAAGTCTGAAAAAAACAATTGGCAGAACTTATGGAAATGAAAGACACAACAGAAGAGATGAAAACACAATGGAGACATACAATAGCAGATTTGAAGAGGCAGAAGAAAGGATTCAAGAATTGGAGGAGAGGACATCTGAAATCTTAAACACAAAAGAACAGATAGGGAAACAAATGGAAAAATATGAGGAGGGTCTTAGGGAACTGAATGACAACATGAAGCACATGAAAATACATGTCATGGGTGTCCCAGAAGGAGAAGGAAGGGAAAAAGGGCAGAAAGAATAATGGAGGAAATAATCACCGAAAATTTCCCATCTGTTATGAAAGGCATAAAATTACAGATCCAAGAAGTGCAGTGTACCCCAAACAGAATAGATCCAAGTACAGCAACTCCAAGATACTTAATAATCAGAGTATCAAATGTCAAAGACAAAGAGAGAATTCTGAAAGCATCAAGAGAAATGGAATACATCACATACAAAGGAAGCTCAATAAGACTATGTGCAGATTTCACAGTAGAAACCATGGAGGCGAGAAGAAAATGGTATGATGTATTTAAGGCACTAAAAGAGAAAAACTGCCATCCAAGAATTCTATACTTGGCAAAACTGTCCTTCAAAAATGAGGGAGAGTTTAAAATATTTTCAGGCAAACATACACTGAGAGAGTTTGTGAACAAGATACCTGTGCTGCCAAAAATACTAAAGGGAGCACTACAGGTGGAAAGGAAAAGAAAGGAGAAAGAGGTTTGGAGAAAAGTATAAAAATGGAGACTATTAGTAAGGGTAAAAAGAAAGAAAAAGGGAAAAAATAAAAATAAGGTAGGATAGACATATAAAATCCAAGAGACAAAATGGTAGACAGTAGACATTAGTGAAATTATCCAGAAACTAAAGGATGGATACTGTATGGTCTTACTAATATGGACTAACAATGATGAATGAAGTTTGAGAGTTGAGAACACAGGTTATCAGGAGGTAGAAAGAGGTTAGATAGAGATCAGGCATTTGATGCTGAAGGAGTACAGAAGTTTCAACAGGATTGATTCTATAGATCCAGAAATGAATAGCACAATAGTGCGTGATAGTAGCACAATATCGTAAGTATTCTGAACAAAAATGAGTGTGAGTATGGTTGAAAGAGGAAAGCTAGGGACATGCATGACACCAGAAGGAAGGATAGAAGATAAAGACTGGGAGTGTATAATTTAGTGAAACCTAGAGTGGTCAATGAGGTGATTAAATGTAGAAATATAAGAATGTTTTTAAATGAGGGAAAGCAAATGAATGTCAACATTGCAAGGTGTTGAAAATTGTATGGTATAGGTGAAAAATACAATCAATGCAAACTAGAGTCTATAGTTAATGGTAATATTGAAAGACGCTTCCATTAATTGTAGTAAAGGCAATATACCAAAGCTAAATGTCTATGAGAGGGGTATGTAAGGGAATGGTATGGGAGTCTTGGTGGAGGTGATGTTGTCTGATCTTTTCATTGCATTTTATTTTTATTTTTATCTTATCTTTTGCATTTTTATTCTTCATTTTTTTCTCCTTTTCCTCTTTCTTTGGGGAAGAGATGGAAATGTACTTATATAGATTGTGGTGGTGAATGCATAATCATGTGATTATACTGGGAATCATCATTTACTTAGGGTGGATTCTATGGTGTATGAATAAAACTGTCTAAAAATGAACAGAGGAATACAAGTGCTGTAGAAAATGTGGAGAGAGGGTTGTACCTATTCACTGTTGGTAGGGAAGTAGAGTGGTGCAGCCTAACTGGAGGGCAGTGTGGTGCTTCCACAGGAAGCTAACTATGGGGTTGCTATATGGTCCTGCAGCCCCATTATTAGGTATATACTTGAACATTGGTATATACTTGGACATTGCACACTGATGTCAATGGCAGCCATATTCACAATTCACAATGGATGGAGGGGGGCTAAGGGTACGTCAACTGATAAACAAAATGGAATGCCAGACTGTGGGAAGAATAAAGTTGTGAGATATACATCTAGGTGAATTGACCTTGAGGACAGTATGTTGAGTGAAATAAGCCAGAATTGAAAAGACAAACATTATAATGCCTCACTAATATGGACTAACTATAATGTGAAAACTCTGAGAATTGAATCTGAGAGCACAGGTTATTAGGAAAAGGCTTATAGTAAAGGTTCCTAGATTGTAAGCTCTTACAGCAGTAACATCTATTCATGAATTGTAATGGTTATCTCTAAATTCTGAGATGCTGAGCTGTTTGTGTATAACCTGGTTGGTCCCTCTAACCTCAAGTATCTGTGTGACCCCTGAGACTCAGAGCCAGAGTTCAAAAGCTATGAATATCAGCATTTCCCCATACAGCAAATGTTAAAAAAGCTGCAAAAGGGATCAGACTTCAATTAGAGATGTGAATGAAATGGACTTGATTAGAACTAAGGTAAACCAGACTAAAAGGAAAAGAATAATATTAACTGTGTTTTAAAACCTCAACTTCTGTGAGGTTTATTTGGTGCAAAATCTATCCTTTCTGTAGCACACTATATAATTTAACTTGTATGGTTAGTTAATTCAAACACCATAATTACATGGCACCTTGAATAGGGGGAGAGGTAGTACAAAACCCTGATACATCCCAGAGTGATTTGGGCAGAGAATAAAAAGTATTTGCAAAGGCCCCTTGAGGGCTTGGGGGAAAATGTGAAAACATTAAACTTCCCCACATGGGGAATTCCTGATATTTTCACAAGCATTGGGGAATACCATTGTAGTAAGCCAGGTTCTCAGTCTTGGGGCTTGCCCTTATGAATCTTGTTACTGCAAAGGAGGGGCTAAGCCTACTTATATTGGTGCCTAAGAGTCACCCCCAGAGAACCTCTTTTGTTGCTCAGATGTGGCTTCTCTTTAAGCACACTCAGCAGGTGAACTCAGTGCCTTACCCACTACATGGGGATGAGCTTGGATACAGCATCATGGGATTGAGGAAGGCTTCCTGACCAAACGGGGGAAGAGAAATTGACCAAAATGTAGTTTCTGTGGCTGAGAGATCTCAAATGGAGTCAAGAGATCATTCTGGGGGCTATTCTTATGTCTTATACAGATATCCCTTTTTAGTTTTTAGTGTACTAGAATAGCTAGAAGGAAATACCTGAAACTGTTGAACTGCAATCCATTATCCTTGTTCTTGAAGATGATTGTACAACTATATAGCTCTTATGGTGTGACTGTGTGATTGTGAAAACCTTGTGGCTCCCACTTCCTTTATCCAGTGTATGGACAGATGAGTAGAAGAAGGTGGACAAAAAGTAAATAGGAGGGAAAATGGAATATGAGATGTTTGGGTGTTCATTTTTACTTTTACTTTTATTTTTATTCTTATTCTTATTTTCTTGAGTAATGAAAATGTTCAATAATTGAGTGTGGTGATCAATGCACAAGTATGTGATGATACTGTGAACAATTGATTTTACACATTGGATGATTGTATGGTATGTAAGTAAATCTCAATAAAATTGCATTAAAAAATAAAAAAATTAAAAACCACCACAGTAAATTAATAAATATATGAGGGGATTATTCTGATGGTGTGCAAATATTGTGTTTCCCATTAAATTTCCACCTACTAACTTCAGTGTTCATCAGTAAATATAGTGTACAGCTATTATTACTGTAGTGGTTTTTCTTTTTTCCCTTCATTTTGGTCTGGGACATAAAAGCTTCAGAGCAAGTGTTACCTCTCTGAGCCTCTTTTTTTTTTTTTTTAATTCAATTTCATTAAGATATATTCACATACCATACAGTCATCCAAAGTGTACAATCAATTCTTCACCATACCATCATATACTTCTGTATTATCCACCAATCTATTTTTTAACATTTTCTTTATACCAGAAAAGTGAAAATAAGAAAAAATAAAAATAAAGAACACCCAAAATACCCCCTCCACCCTATTTTTCATTTAGTTTTTGCCCCCATTTTTCTACTCATCCATCCATACACTGGATAAAGGAAGTGTGATCCATAAGGATTTCGCAAACACACTATCACCTCTTGAAAGCTACATTGCTATACAAATGTCTTCAATAGTCAAGGCTACTGGGTTGCAGTTTGATAGTTTCAGGTATTTACTTCTAGCTATTCCAATGCATTAAAACCTAAAAAGGTTATCTATATAGTGCATAAGAATGCCCACCAGTGACCTCTTGATTCCATTTGGAATCTCTCAGCCGCTGAAATTTTGTTTCATTTCATTTCACATCCCCCTATTGTCAAGAAGATGTTTTCAATCCCATGATGTCAGGTCCAGATTCATCCCCTGGAGTCATATCCCGCATTGCCAAGGAGATTTACACCCCTAGGAGTTAGATCCCATGTAGGGAGGAGGGCAGTGAGTTCACCCACTGAGGTGGCTTAGTTAGAGAGAGAGGCCACATCTGAGCAACAAAGAAGTACTTAGGGGGAGACTCTTATGCACAATTATAAGCAGGTTTAGCCTCTCCTTTGCAATGATAAGCTTCATAAGGGAAAATCTCATGATAGAGGGCTCAGCACATCAAACCACCAGTCCTCAATGTTTGTGAGAACATCAGCAACAATCCAGGTGAGGAAGCCTAACACCTCTGCATTTCCCCCCAGGTCCTCAGGGAGACCCTGCATATATATGTTCTTATTCTCTGTTCAAATTACTATGGGATATGTTGCTCTTTCACACTAACCTATGCCAACCTGGGTCTCACTTCCTAGTCAAAGTTCCATGTAATTATGATATGTGAACAAACTGTGCAAGATAAGTTGTTTAGGAAATATAGATCTTGCACCAAATAAACATCTCTTCCCTTGGTCTCACATGGAATTTGAAGTTACAAAACACAGTCAGTATTGTCCTTTACCCTTTGGCCCAATTTGCCCTAGTCCTAACCACATCTGCTGCATTCGTATCTCTAGTTGAAATCTGGATTCTTTTTCAGCTTTTTTAACAGTTGCTATATGTGCTAATACTGACATTCATATATGCTGAGTTCTAGCTCTGAGTTTCAGGTGTCACACAGATACCCAAAGTTCCAGGGATTGATCAGTTTATACACAAAGGTTTCAGCATCTCAGAATCTGGAGACAGCCATTACAATTCAGGAATAGATGTGACTGCTATAAGAGCTTGCAATCTAGGGACCATTACAATAAGCGTTCCCCTGATAAACTGTGCTCTAAGGTTCAATTTTGAGATTACACATTATAGTTATTCCATATTGGTGAGGCATTACAGTGTTTGTGTTTGTTTCTACCAAAGTTCACTCAAAATACTGTCTATAGGTTCCATTCACCTCGTTGTATGTCTTACAGCTTCACTCCTTCTCACAGTAGCTCAATATGTCATTGTATGCACATGCAAAAGTTCACCATTCCGTTCTTCAGTCGATGTAACCTTAGGCTACCTCCACCCATTGCAAATCATGTATACTCTCTCCATAAACACCAGTGTGCAAATGTCCATTCATGGCCCTTCTCTCAGATCCTCTAAGTAAATGCCCCCTAGTGAGGTTGCAGGACATTATGGCACCCACATGCTTAGCTTTGTATGGAATCACCCCACTGTCCTCCAGAAAGACCATACCATTCTGCCGCCTAACCAAGAGTAAATATGTACATCCCTCTCTCCATGTTTTCTCCAATATTTTATCCCTGTTTATATTTTTACATACAATTCTGTAGAGCTATATTCACATACCATATAATTATCCATGGTATACAATCAGTTGTTCATGGTATCATCATACAGTTGTACATTTATCACCACAGTCAGCACTTGAACATATTGAGTACTATGAAAAAAAAAGTATTTTTTAATGAATAATAAAAAAGATAATGAAAAGAAAAATAAAATATCATACAATACAATGTAATAGTAGGGTCAGACACCAACACCACTACCAAGAATCTCATATCCCTCTCATATATCCCCCTCTCATACTTATTTAGCTTTGGTTTATTGCCTTTGTTACATTTAATTGAGGCATATTACAGTGTTCTGTTGGCCATAGACTCCAGTTTGCTTTGATTAGAGTTTTTTCCCCACTATCATCCCCTTTCCAACACTCTGCATGGTTAACATTCATTTGTTCTCCCACATGCAAGAACAGTTTTATATTTGTATATTTTGTCATAATCACTGACCACTCCAGTTTTTGCTAAGTTAAACAGTCACAGTCTTTATATTCTATCTTTATCTCAGGTGTCATACATGTTCCTAGTCCACCTCTTTCAGCTTTACTCATGGACGTCTTTGTTCGGTGTAGTTACAATATTGTGCTACCATCACACAGCATTAAGCTATCTATTTCTGGATCTATACAATCAATCCTGCTGAACATTCTGTAGTACTTCAGCATCAAATGCCTGATCTTTACCCTCTTTCTATCTCCTGGTGGCCTGTTATCAGCTTTTAACTCTCAAAGATTGCTCATTAATGTTAGTTCATATTACTGAGACCATATAATATTTGTCCTTTTGTTTCTGGCTAACTTCACTTAACATAAAGTCCTCAAGATTCATCCATGTTATTATATGTTCCATGTCTTTGTTCTGTCTTACAGATGCATAATATTCCATCATATGTATGTACCACAATTTATTTATCCACTTGCCCACTAATGAACATTTGAGTTTTCCATCTCTTGGCTATTGTGAATAATGCTGCAATAAACATTGGTTTACAGCTGTCTGTTCGTGTCTTAACTTTCAGTTCCTCTGAGTATATACCTGGTAATGGAATAGCTGGGTCAAATGGCAAATCTGTACTTAGCTTCCTGAGGAACTGTCACACTGTCTTCCAGAGTGGTTGCACCATTCTACATTCCCACCAACAGTGAATAAGTGTGCCTCTTTTTCCACATCCTCTCCAGCATTTGTAATTTTCTGTTTTTTTGATAATGGCCATTCTGGTAGGTGTGAGATGATATCTCATTGTGGTTTTGATTTGCATTTCCCTAACAGCCAGTGAAGTTGAGCATTTTTTCATATGTTTTTGAGCCATTTGTATTTCCTTTTCAGAAAAGTATCTGTCCATGTCTCTTGCCCATTTTTTAATTGGGTTGTTTGCTTTCTGTTGTTGAGTTGTAGGATTGTTTTGTATACTCGGGATATTAAACCCTTATCTCATACATGGTTTCCAAATATTGTCTCCCATTGAGTAGTATGCCTTTTTACTTTTCTGACAGTCCTTTGATGTACAAAAGTGTTTGATTTTTAGGAGATCCCATTTTTCTATTTGTTCTTTGGTTGCTCACACTTTGGCTGTAAGGTCTAGGAAACTACCTCCTATCACAAGATATTTAAGAAATTGCCCTACATTTTATTCAGAGTCTTATGGTCTGAGCACTAATGTTTAGGTCTTTGATCCATTTTGAGTTAATTTTTGTATAAGGTGTGAGATAGGAGTCCTCTTTTATTCTTTTGGAAATGGATATCCAGTTCTCCAAACACCATTTACTGAAGAGACTACTCTCTCCTAGTTGCTTTGGCTTAAGTGCCTTATCAAAGATTAATTGTCTATAGTGGGAAGTGTCTATTTCTGAACACTCAATTCGATTCTATTGGTCAGTATATCTATCTTTATGCCAGTACCATGCTCTTTTGAGTACTGTAGCTTTGTAATATGCTTCAAAGTCAGTTAGTGTGAGACCTCCCACTTCACTCCTCTTTCTCAAGATATTTTTGGCTATTCAGGGCAATTTGCCATTTCAAATAAATTTGGTTATTGGTTTTTCTATTTCTGCAAAGTAAGTTGTTGCGATTTTAATTGGTATTGCAATGAATCTATAAATCACTTTAGGTAGAATTGACATCTTAATTATATTTAGTTTTACAATTAATGAACATGGTATGTTCTTCCATTTTTTTTAGGTCCTATTCAATTTCTTTTAGCAGTTTCTTGTAGTTTTCAAAGTATAGGTCTCTGGGGCCTTCATTAAATTTATTCCTAAATACTTGATTCTTTTGGTTGCTATTGTAAATGGAATTTTTTCTTGATTCTTTTTCTTGTTGCACATTATTTGTGTATAAGAACACTATAGATTTTCGCATGTTAATCTTGTAGCCTATCACTTTGCTGTATTTATTGATTAGTTCTAACAGCTTCGTTGGTAGATTTCTTATGGATTTTCTACATATAGAATCACGTCATCTGCAAAGAGTGAAAGTTTTACTCCTTCCTCCCCTATTTGGATGCCTTTTACTTTTTTTTTGTTGCCTAATTGCTGTAGCTAGAAATTCCAGCACAATGTTGAATAACAATGGTGACAGTGGGCACCCCTGTCTTCTTCCTGATCTTAGAGGGAAAGCTTTCAGTCTCTCCTCATTGAGTATGAAGTTAGCTGTGGGTTTTTCATATATTGCCTTTATTGTATTGAGAAAATTAGATTCTATTCCTATCCTTTGAAGTGTTTTCATCAAGAAAGGATGTTGAATTTTGTCAAAGGCCTTTTCTGCCTTGATCAAGATGATCATGTTGTTCTTCTGTTTTGATTTATTGATGTGGTGTATTACATTAATTGATTTTCTTGTGTTGAAACAGCCTTGCATACCTGGAATAAACCCCATTTGGTCGTGATGTATAATTCTTTTAATGTGCTGCTGGATTCAATTTGTGAGTATTTTATTGAGGATTTTTGCATCTATATTCATTAAAGAGATTGGTCTATAATTTTCTTTTTCTGCAGTATCTTTGTCTGATTTTGGTATTAGGGTAATTTTGGCTTCATAGAATGAGTTGGGCAGCTTTCTCTCTTCATTTTTTCTGAAGAGTTTGAGCAGGGTTGGTATTAATTCTTTTTTGAATGCTTGGTAGACTTCACATGTGAAGCCATCTGGTCCTGGGCTTTTCTTTTTTGGGAGCTTTTTGATGACTGACTCAATCTCTTGTGATTGGTTTGTGAAGCTGTCTATTTCTTCTCAAGTCAGTAGTTATAATTCCTTTCACATTTCTGATTGCACTTATTTGCATCCATTCTCTCCTAGCTGGGGAGTCCATCAATTTTGTTGGTTTTCTCAAAGAACCAATTTCTGGTTTTGTTGATTTTCTCTATTGTTTTCCTGTTCTCAGTTTCATTAATTTCTGCTCTAATCTTTGTTATTTCTGTCCTTCTGAATAGACCCTTTTATTAATATATAGTGTCATTTTTCTCTTTTAATTGTTTTACTTTTGTGTCTAATTTGTCTGATGTTAATGTAGCTACTCCCACTTTTTTCTTGTTGCTGTCTCACTGAAATATCTTTTTCTAACCTTTCACTTTCAGCCTATTTTCATCGTTGTGTCTAAAGTGAGTTTCTTGTAGACAGCATATAGATGGGTCCTGTTTTTTAATCCATTCTGCCAGTCTGTGTATTTTTATTAGGGAGTTTAATCCATTAACATTTAGTGTTATTACTGTAAGAGCAGCGTTTTCCTCTATCATTTTGTCTTTTGGATTTTATATGTCATGTCTTATTTTTTCCCTCTCTCTCCTTTTATCCTTCCTAATTATCTTCATTTCTACACTATTCTCCAAATATCTCACTCCTGTCTTTTCCTATCAGCCTGTAGGACTCCCTTTAGTATTTCTTGTAGTGCCAGTCTATATTCACAAACTTTCTCAGTGTCTCTTTGTCTGAGAATATTTTAATTTCTCCCTCATTTTTGAAGGATACAGAATTCTTGGTTGGCAGTTCTTCCTTTTCAGTTTCTTAAATATATCACACCACTGTCTTCTCACCTCCATGGTTTCTGTGGAGAAGTCTGTACATAGTCTTATTGAGCTTCCCTTTTATGTGATGGTTTGCTTTTCTCTTGCTGCTTTCAGAATTTTCTCTTTGTCTTTGACATCGGACAATCTTATCAGTAAGTTTCTTGGAGTAGGTCTATTGGGGTCTATTCTCTTTGGGATGTGCTGTACTTCTTGAATCTGTAATTTTCTGTCTTTCATAAGAATCAGGAAATGTTCAGTGATTATTTCTTCTATTATTCTTTCTACCTCTTTTCCCCTCTCTTCTCTCTCTGGGACACCCATAGCATGTATATTTGTGTGCTTCATGTTGTCACTCAGGTCCCTAAGAACCTGCTCATATTTTTCCATTCCTTTCACCATCTGTTCTTTTGTGTTTATGAATTCAAATGTCTGTTCTTCAATTCATTGACCTTTCTTCTGCCTGTTCAAATCTACTGTTGTATCCCTCCATTGTCTTTTTCATCTCCTCCATTATGCCCTTCATTCCCATAAGTTCTGCCATTTGTTCTTCCAAGTTTATGGATTCTTCTTTATGGTCATCCAGCGTCTTCCTTATATCCTTCCTCTCTTTTACTATACGTTACCTCAATTCATTGACTTGAATTTTGAATTGATTTAGGAGATTTGTTTGAATGTCTTTAATTAGTTCTTCCTTCAGTTCATTGAATTGATTTAGCATTAGTTGCCTCAACTCCTGTATCTTGGTTGAACTATTAGTTTGTTCCTTTGGCTGGCCCATATTTTCATATTTCCTAGTTTGGCTCCTTATCTTGAGCTATCTAGGCATCTGACTTTCTTGATTATTTTATTTTGGAGCTCATTTTCACTCTTTTACCTAGGGTTTTCTTGTTGGTTGGCTTCATTTTCTAACCTATGGTGTTTAGTTCAGTTTATTCTAGGCCATTAACTTAGGTTCTATTTAGTTTATTGGAGTTTTTCACCTTTTGTTTTTTCTGTTTCTTGCCCTGCCTCTATATAACCTTTTTGTGTGAGGGTCTCCTCAGATATGGTCAACCCCAGTGAGGTTTTCCCTGTCCAGAGAGGCCCAGGTCTCAGGAGGAGGGCTTGGAGTCTCTTTGAGAATGAGACCCTCCTTTGAGGCCTTTAGACTCTGTGCTTTTCCTATGCTGTCCAGCAGGTAGCATTTGCCTACCCACAGTTCCCCCACCAGTGTGATGAGGTGTGAAGCCTTTAGATCTCCCAGTGACCCTGACCCTGATGGGGGCATGGCTGACTGAAGCTGGTTTCTGAATTCCAGCCCCTGAGGTCTGAGGTCCCCAAAGAGGGCTGTCACTGGAGCTAGGCCATGACTCCCTTTTCTTTGGAAAGTCACGGTCTTAATGAATTTTCTCTGCCACTATACTAATAGCTTTTTCTCTCAGAACTATCTTAGCTCTGCTCTTGGCTGGGCCCAAATTGCAAGTCTTTGAGGCTTTCTGTAATGGGTTACTTAGAGTAGTTATTTAAAAAAAGAGAAGAAAAGATTTAAAAAAAAAGAAAAGCAAAAGAAAAAGAAGGGCCCAGGATAGACTATCTAAAGAAAAGCCCTTTAAGTCTATCCTTGCAGTTCTGATGGTCTATTTTAAATGCATAAGGACAAGGAATTGGAGCTGATTGAGTAATAATCATGAAACCAGAAAAACTGGCTTTTCAGAGAAGGGCACTGGCCCCTGGGTTTGCATATGTGCCTGATTCTGTTTGAGCCTGGCCCTTCTCTATATTATGTTCACCTCCAACTCCAAAAGTCTCTGTTTTTATTTTTGTTGTTGTTGTTGTTGTTGTTGTTTTTGCTGTTTTTGCTAGTCCTATCTCCTCTCCACCGGGCTGACTGCTCCCAGATTCTCCAGTGTCTGGTCTCAGTTTATCTGTGATTGGAGTTGTTCAGCACTCTGAGTTTGTTAATCAGGTCTATAACTGCAGTTCTCCCTCCTGTTTCCCAGCACCAGCAGCCCCTCCTCCCTCAGTATTTCACTGATCTCAGCTGCTCCACCACTTGTGAGTGTTGTATGACATGTGCAAACACAAGCTTCTCTCAGGTGTCCAGGCCACACAGTTCCTGGCTATCTACCAACTGCCCCAGAGGAGTAACTAAAACCCACACCTCACCATTCTGCCATCTTGCCTTGCCTATATAATTTATTTTATATAATATCAACATAAATATGAGTTCATACTGTTATCTCTGACTCCAGTCTGGTACCAGTGGCTTTATTCTGGCCTTCCCCTTTGCTTTTTTGTAACTTCATCCTAAGGGAGTGAGAAATCTGGCTCTCATCATCTACAAAATAACTCCTTATTTGTATAACCATAATATAGGTAAAGTAGTTTCAAAATTACTAACCTCTATTCATGTGAGACAATTTACCAACTAGAGTATAGTGTTTATGTACCGTTCTTTTCACTTTAGCCTTACAGAATCTAGTCAAATTACTGTTTCCTGAAGTTACGTAGGTTAGTTCCTTTTCTCCTGCCCTTTTCTATGTGATTATATCATGCATTTGTAATACAGATAGATTCACTTGTTACAACTGCACTTCATCATCTATTTTCCATACATTTTGGTTGATTTCTTTAATTTGCATAAAATAAAATTTTCCCTTTGATACTGCATAGAAGTAGTGAGAGAAAACATCCCTGCTTGTTCCCCAGTTTTAGGAAGAAAGTTTGGTCTCTCATTTTAAGGATGATGTCAAGTGAAGATTTTAAATTTTAAAATTAAAATTTTTTCCCCTTTTCAGACAAGGGAAGTTTCCTTCCATTCCTTGTTTACTGACTATCATAAATGGATTTTGAATTTTGCCACATGCTTTTTCTGCATCTATTCATATGATCGTATGTTTGCTTGTTTTTAGTTAGTTATAGTTCTGAATTAGATGGACTGATTTTTTGAATTTTGAAGCAGCCTGCATTCCTGGGATGTACCCCACTTGGTTGTGATACAATGTCCTTTTTATGTATTTTGGATTGCTAAAATTTAGTTGAGTATTTTTGCTTATATATTTATGAAGGAACTTAGCATATAAGTTTATTTTGATGTAATGTCTTGTTCTAGTTTGCTAATGCTGCTGGAATGCAAAACACCAGAGATGGATTGGCTTTTATAAAAGGGGGTTTATTTGGTTACACAGTTACAGTCTTAAGGCCATAAAGTGTCTAAGGTAACACATCAGCAATCGGGTACCTTCACTGGAGGATGGCCAATGGTGTCCAGAAAATCTCTGTTAGCTGGGAGGGCATGTGGCTGGGGTCTGTTCCAAAGTTCTGGTTTCAAAATGGCTTTCTCCCAGGAATTTCCTCTCTAGGCTGCAGTTCCTCAAAAATGTCACTCTTAGTTGCACTTGGGATATTTGTCCTCTCTCAGCTTCTGTGGAGCAAGAGTCTGCTTTCAACAGCTGTCTTCAAACTGTTTCTCATCTGCAGCTCCTCTGCCTTCTTCAAAGGGTCCCTCTTGGCTGTAGCAGCTTGCTCCTTCTGTCTGATCTTATATAGTGCTCCAGTAATTTAATTCAGACCCACCCAATGGGCGGGCCAACACCTCCATGATAATTATCCAATCAGAGTCATCACCCACAGTTGGGTGTGGCGCATCTCCATGGAAACACTCAAAGAATTACAATCTAATTAACACTGATAGGTCTGCCCACACAAGATTACATCAAAGATAATGGCATTTGGGGGACATAATGCATTCAAACTGGCACATGTCTTTTTATGTTTTCAAAATCCAGATAATTCTAGTTGCATAAAATTAGCTTGGAATTGGTTTCCACTCATTTTATTTTCTGGGAAATGTTAAGGAGAATGGGTATTATTTCTGCATTAAATATTTGTAAGAATTAAGCAGTGGAACCATCTGAGCCTCCTCATGCTCCTTTGCTGGAAGGTTTAGAGCTAAAAATTAAAATTATTTAACAAATATTTAAGTATCCAGCCTATCTATTTCTTTTTGAGTGAGTTTTGGTAATTTGTTTCTTTCAAGGAATTGGCCCATTTAATCTAAATTGTCAAATTAATATTATTCATCTTATTCCCTTATTACTTTTCCATTTCTGCAGGATAAGCTGAGCTCCTTATGCTGCCATTCTAAAAGTACCAAATCTTCCTTAATTTTTGAAAGATACTTTCATTTGTTATAGAATTGTTTGACAATTCTCTCTTTCTTTCTCTCTCTCCCCCTTCCCCACCCTTCTCGCTCGCTCTCTTTGTTTTCTCCTTGCCCCAGCACTTTAAAAAGGTCACTGCATTGTGGTCTTGATTTAATTGTTTTGATGAGAAGTGTTTTGTAATTTTCGTACTTGTTCCTCTGTACATAATGTGTTTTATTTCTCTAGCTCCCTTCAAGATTTTTTTCTTGGTCATTGGCTCTCAGCAGTTTGAATGTGATATGCCTAGTTTTACCTTTTTTAAAAAAAAATCTTTACATTCTATAAGCTTCTTGGATGTTTGGCTTTGTATTTGCCATTAATTTTGGACAATTCGCTGTCATTATTTGTTCAACATTTCTTCTGTTCTGTATTCTTTCCATTCTCCTTTTAGGTTTAGGGTACTCATATATCAGGTATTTTGATATTGTCCCACAACAAATGGAAACTTTTTTTCCTTCTGGTCTTTTTTCTCTTTGTCTTTCAGTGTAAGTAATTTCTATTGATCTATCTTCAAGTTCACCAATCATTTTGGCCATTTCAAGTTTACTGATGAGACGCAATGAAGTTTTTCATATATTTTTTCTGTTTTTAATTTCAAAATTTCCCATTTGTTTCTTGCCTATCGTTTCCATCTTTCTGCTATAATTGCCCATCTGATTTTGCCTATGGTTTATCTTTTACATTAGAACCTCTAACCTATGTATTTTAATCACGGTTCTTTTATATTCTCTCTTTGAGAGTTCCTATATCCTTTTCATATATGAGTCTGGTTCTGATTGCTTTGTCTTATGGAACTGTGTTTTATCTTGCCTTTTTGTATGCCTTGTAATTATTTATTAAATGTTGAACTTTTTTTTTCAGATAGTATGTTTTATTCTTGGAACTAAGCACACATTTCCTTATGCTAGGCCTTTGTACGGGCAGTTGCACTAAAATAATCCAGTTGGGCTAGGTTTGAGGTTTGTTGTCATGGCTACTGTCCATATCCCACAAGCTCCAAACTTCTTTAATAATTCCTTTCTTTAGATGGGGAGGATTGCTTTTCCAAAGGTTATGTTCTTAATGTCTACCTTATGCAAGCTCTGGGTCTTTCCTTTGTGCTGCACCTCAGGGACAATCTGTCTTTTGCAGCTCTTCTGGGTGTGTTCCACTGTAGTTTTAACTTCGTTCTTCATAGCCTGGTGTTGGGGGTCAAGATATAAAGGGAGCTTTTATTGATGTCATTAAGCTTGCATCTTAGGCAGGCAGTGTGTCCCTGGATCTCAGGAGTGTGACTTTTACACGTGCTCCTTCCCCTCCTTCAGCTGAATATATACTGGGCCTAGTATGTATTCCCGACTCTCCCTCAGGAGTAGAGCTTAGTTTTTTCCTTCTTTTCTGTTCCTTTTCCCAAGCCACTGTGGGTTTCTACCAGTGCATTAAAGTGACAGTTTTCTTGCTCCTCTTCCTGCTGATTAGTTCTGTGTTCCATATGAGAGTTGAGGGATGTGGGTCTGAATGGAATGTTGGCTGCTATTACTCACCCAGATCCAGCACCATAAGGGAAGCTTTTTCAGAATTATCCTTAATCATCTCTGTGAGTCCCTGGTGGGGTTCATTGAGGAAAAGTTTGCAAAATACATGAACTCTTCTATATCTGTGGTTCACAAAGGCTTCTGACTCTTACACTAACCTTTCAGCAATTCTTTAAAGTATTTTAGCTAATTCCTTTTACTGACTTATAAGTCATGCTGTGGCAACTGTTCCATGAAAGAGTACGCCAGAATACTCTTTCTTCTTGCAGGCACCTGACTCTCTCCAGGTTTCAGATTAGTTGGTTCTCCTGCAAACTCAGCTTTGTAACAGTTTCAAAAAAAGTCATTAATTTTTCAGTTTGTCTAGTTTTATCCTTGTTGTAAGAGTGAGAGCCACATTTTTTCCAGTTCTCTACCACTCTAAGTTGAAACTAGAAGTCAATATGAACATTTTTTCCATTAGTGTTTTTAAATGCAATTTAAAAATTATTATAAAAGTTGAAGGTTTACAGAAAAATCATGCATAAAATAGAGTTCCCATATACCATCCTATTACTAGCAACCTGCTTAGTGTGGTACATTTGTTACAATGAAGAGAATTTGACTTAGATGTGTGAAGAAAATAGCCCCACTAATGCTAAACCTGAGAATTGCACAAACTTATACACCCTGTGTTTTGGTTTAAATCTATTATGTATCCCAAAAAAAGACTATGTTCTTTCACTCCAATCTTTCAGGGGCAGACCTACTGTGGGAAAGACCTTTTGATTAAGTTGTTTCCATGGAGAGGTGACCCTGCCCATACAAGGTGGGTCTTAATCCTTTACTGAAGTCCTTTAAGAGAGCTCATGAAGGGAGAGCTCTCAGAGAAACTAAGTTATGTAATCCAGTTTGCCCCAGGAGAAGCGAAGAGAGAAGGTAAGATGGAAGCTCAGAGATACTTTGGAGAAAGCCATGGAAACCAGAAGCTAAACCTGGGAAAGGACAAGCAGACTCCAGCCATGTGTCTTCCCATGTGACTGAGGAACCTCAAGATGCCATTGGCCTTTCTTCAGAGAAGGTATAGTCCTATTGAAGCTTTAATTGGGACATTCTCATGGCCTTAGAACTTTAAATTTGTGAACTAATAACCCCCCATTGTAAAAGTCAATCCATTTCTGGTATGTTGCATTCTGGCAGCTTTAGCAAACCGAAACACCCTGACCCTGGAAAACTGAGCTTACCAGTAAGCCTGTGTCATGGCAGGAAGCTGACCAGATCATGTTTACTACAGTCAGAAAATCCCAAAATAAATATGAAGAGATGAAGTGAGTTTCCTGCTCAGTTTCCTTCCCAGATTCATTAATCAGATACGTCACTCTTCCCCTCTGGGGTAGATTGAATGGGAGAGTGGAGAGAAACCAGCAATATGGTTCTAATGGACATCCCTCTATACCAACAGAAGAATAGATACCCTCCTCCATTCACAATAACATTCCCAGCTGTTACATTTATCCATTCAGTTTAACCAATAAATCCATGGTCAACCTGGAGGAGGGTATCAGCAACCTGTCAGAGTTGTTCTGCTTCTCCCTTCCTGAGGCAGCTCCCCCTAAAACAACCAAAGTTCCTTTGTGAATATTTTTGGGACAGTGACAATATCAGATGAACAGAATATTAAACAACACCGAGACCCCTACATTTCACTCCCAGTTTTATTTCCCATACTAAGTTAGGTCCATCCACAGTGTCCAAAATGACATACTAAAAGTTCTGTAATAAAATAAAAAAACAGCAATGTAAGTGAGCTAATATAAAACAACAACAAATAAAGATACCCCAAATTTATTTCCATTGTTAAATTCCAGGGGAGTTTAAAAATTTTCACACTAAATCACCTCATAAGTCAAAGTGCTAAGATGTCAAAATGCAAAAGAATTTTAAAGTGCACTTTCAAATTGTCCTTATGATTTACAAGTCCAGGGGAATTTAAGGCCCCTCCAAATCCTTATTCTGCTCTCTCTCAGCCTGAGGGGTCCTCCATTTCTGGACAGAGTTGAGTTTTCTTCATCAGTTGCAGTTCGGGCTGGCTCTCTGGAATGGGCATAGTTCTTTCATGGCCCCAGAAATTGTGGTACTTTAATGCCAAGTCTCTCTTATTCTCATTTTAAAAGCATTCAAACAATCAATAGGGTGCACATACAAAATTGTAAGTGGCCCACAAAAGATTTAGAAAACAAGCTACCCCAGCCACTAAATGAGAAACCAGTACTTAGTGTTGTCAAAGACCATAACAGAAACTCAAATGACATTTAAAGGATAAAAAGGTTGATGGTAAAAATATTGTTGATTTTAGTTCCACCAGAATGCCAATCAATGTTAATTATCTGGAGTTCATGATCTGTGATGGCAAACGCAATTAGTAGAAATCTTCTTTGAGAAATACTTACCATTTCTGAAATTGCAATTACCACATCAGGGGGGAAATTCACACAAAAGAATGTGACATTGAGACAATAATAAGCTTTTGCAAATTTTAAAAATTGCAGGGTTACTAGGGCTTATCACCTGGTCATATTTGAGAGGACCTCTTTTCAAATCAGACTATTTGAAAGTTCTTAATTTCTTTTCTTTTCCTCAGGGCATTGTTTTGTGCTTCTGACACACCCAACTACACTGAGCCTGTTGTTGCTTCTACCCTGTTTTTCAGGTGTGCATTTTCATACCACCCCAAGATGGTTGCCACTCCCCTTGCTGGGGATTCACTCCCTGCCCTCTGTTTGTTTTAGATAAGACTCATCCTCAGAAGACACATGAACTGAAGCACGAGCACCTTGTGCTTAGAGAGGACATGCCTCTGCCATGAATTCCTGTACAGTTGGGCAGTGGAAGTCTTAATCCATGTTCATAATGTGCATAAAAAATTTTCAGAGCCAACTAAAGACCACATAGTCATGGATAACTTTTGTTCTTTCCTTTTTAAAATAAATAACATATTTTAAAAAATGCATAAATGATAAGGATAAAGTTTAATGAATTTTATCCTAAAGTGAATACACACATTACAACCATACAAGTCAAGAAATAGGATATTACCACCTTACCAGAAGTCCACTCTGTGTACGCCCCATCTAGTAACTGCTTGATTGTCCTCCTCAAAAATAACCACTGCTTTTAACTTTTGACATCATAGATTCATTTTTCCTTTGTTTGAATATATATAAACTGAACCAGATACCACGCATTATTCTTGTGTCTGACTTCTTCCACACAAAAATATGTTTGAGAAAAATCATGTTTTTTTAAAAAGCAGTTTTATTTACATATACTCACACACCATACAATCCATCTAAAGTGTATAATCAATAGTTTTTAGTATAATCACAGAGTTGTGCATTTATCACCGCAATCAATTTTAGAATATTTTTGTTACTCCAAGAACAAAAACCCCATACCCTTTAGTAGTCACCTCTCAATCCCTTTATCCTTCCCTAGCCCTACATAACTAGTAATCTAATTCTACCTCTATAGATTTATTTATATTTACATTTTATATAAATGGGATCATACAATATGTAGTACCCTGTGTCTGGTTTCTTTTCTTTCACTTAGAATGTTTGTTTTTTAATTATTGTTTTTTTTTTAATTTAGAGATATTAGCGACGGCCGCCCTGGAGCCCCAGCACGCTACGCCTGGCGGCTTCGAATCCCTACCTGCGGTGCCGCCCGCCGCCGTGCACCTTCCCGCCGCTGGGCGCGAGCTTACCGGACTGCTGGGAGCCCTGCAGCCGTCGCCTCAGCAGCTCTACGGCGGCGGCAGCTACCAGGCCAGCGACGATGACTGGGACGACGAGTGGGACGACAGCTCCACGGTGGCGGACCAGCCGGGCGCCCTGGGCAGCAGCGCGTACCCGGACCTCGACGGCTCGGCTTTGGGGGTCGACGCAGCCGGCTGCTACTACTTGTCGACGCGCTCTGACCTGTCGCTGGGCTCCCGCAACACCTGCGGCACCTCCTGTCCGGGGATCTAGAGCTCGACCACCGCGAACCGCACCCTCAACCGCTTCTTCACTTTCGTCAAGTGCAGCAGGGAGGCATTCGTGCTTGGCGAGACGTTGGGCTTCGTGAAGGACGGACAAGCTCTGCGTGGTGCTGGGGCCCTACGGCCGGAGTGGTAGGAGAACCCCTATCCCTTCCAGTGCACCGTCGACGACCCCACCACGGGCACGAAGGGCCACATTTCCTACAAGCTGTCCACGGACACACTGGCGCTACAAGCACTTTGACTGGCTGTACGCACCCCTGGCTGAGAATTTCCCTGTCATCTCGGTGCCCCACCTGCCCGAGAAGCAGGCCACGGGCCGCTTCAAGGAGGACGTCGTCTCTGAGCGCAGCAAGGGCCTGATCGGGTGGATGAGCCACATGGCCAGCCATCCGGTGCTGGCGCGGTGCGAGTCTTCCAGCACTTCCTGACCTGTCCCGGCAGCACTGAGGAGAAGGCCTGGAAACAGGGGATGAGGAAGGCGAGAAGGATGAGACGGCGGGCGCAAACTTCTTGCTGACCCTGAGCACGCCCCTTGCTGCCGCCCTCGACCTGTAGGAGGTGGCGAGTAAGATCCCTGGCTTCAAGTGTTTCACCAAGATGGAAAACAACACCCTGCAGCTCAACCACACGGCCAACAAGTTCCCGCGCAAGCAGGTGACGGGCTACAAGAAGGAGTATCAGAAGGTGGACCAGTCATTCCGCAGCCTCAGCCAGGCCTTTGAGCTGGACTAGCGGGCCTTCTCGGTGCGCTTTCACTGGAGATGCCCACGATGCCATCGGCGACGTATTCCCGGGGAAGCCCAGACAGGACCTGGACCCAATCGTGGACCTGTTAGCGCTGTAGCAGGGGCACCTGGCCAACGTCCTGGACATCTTACCAAAGTAAAGCAGAGTAGGCAACACATGGAAGAAGGGGAAAAGGAGGAAAGGCTGATGGCATTCAAGATCGCTGCAACACTATTTCTTTTGCCACTTTTTGCTGAAATTCACCACTTCCATCCAATTTGAATAAGAGACTTGAAATCATAGACGCAGCATTTTTTACAACAATTAATATTTTTCCAAAAAGTGACCCAGAAATTGGAAGAAGCTCTTCGCAAATATAACAGTGTTTAATGACTGAACATTGAATTATGGACTTTTTCTCAGTTTGATAATTTCTACAGCAAAATAAAAACTGTTATCAAAGAACCTATTGCCAGCTATCAGTGGTAGTGCAAGGATGGTATTGTGTTTAAATGAAACCCAGCTGAATATATGATTATGTAGGAAAGTAACAGTTAATAGCGTTATGTAATGAAAACAGTACCACACATTGTAACTACATTATGCTCTGTATGCCTACACTACCATTGTAACTTTTGAAATAATGTTTATACTATTCGCCTTACTGCTTTTTGAGGTATGGTTATTTTAGTGCATACTTTGTAGACCTCAAAATCCGTGAAAGGTCTCAAAGAAGCTGGCTGGATAAAAGCCTGCTGTGGATGCCTTTTTACTCTCATAGATTGGGATTATCTAAATTCAACCTATTATGTTTACAAACTCCAACTAGAGCAGCTGTGCTACCTTGTGCCTTTAGACTAGGCTTTCATTTCTCCCCCTTTTTTTTTTTTTTAAGTAAGCCACAACTTTTACGAATGAAAGAGTGAAAGACCAGGGCATAAAAAGACAAACTGATGGCAACCTCATATTTGCTGAGGGTGGGGGTGGGGGTGGGGATCAGCTGTCATCACTTTGCACAGCAATTATTGTCTCCTGATAAAATGCTGGCAAGAGCAGAGAAGTGAGACCCAATGGTCATTGCGGAATGAAGTCTCTTAGGGAAGATGCCACTCTATTCCCTTAGATGCCACAGTAGCATGTCTCTTCACTCAAGTGAAAACTTGGCATGAAAATTTAAGCAAATGTGTCTGATAAAATGGAAGAGTCTGATCAATCAGGGGATACAAGGACAGGATCAGTGACAAAAACACTTGGTTTTAAGTTCTTAGACTTTTTTTTTTTTTAGCTTAGAGATTTTAATATTCAGTTGTTTTTTTTTTTTTTTTTTAATGGATCCATACTGTTAACTGACTGAAACTCTACTGTGATTCACTCTTACTTAATCAAAAATTTTTCAGGAATGTCTATAAAATCAGTGTTCTACGTGATGAAAAGTAGTGTTGGTTGATATAAAGAGGGACCAGAAATAATTTCTGTTATTCTAAATACTGAAGGAAAAAAATAATTGATTTATACTGCATTAAAAAAAAAGTATTGATAAATCCCCAGGACATTTGACCTTAACAATTATTTTAATATATTATTTTATTATTATAAGGGAAATATAAATGGCTGGTAAATACCAAAAAGATTCAAAAGCAGCTTAATTTAAAAAGCACAAAGAGATTCTGGTTTGAAGTGCCAGAATCTTAATGTTTTTATAGTTGGTGAGGTAAATAATGTGATCCTAGAGTTTACAGATTTAAAAACTTACACTGAAAGGTTAAAGTAGCCACTGTTTTTATGAAGGCAGAAATCCCCTGGTACTGAAATGGTAACCCAGAAGTAAAGAGGTCAGTTGGAAATGTTGGTGGGTCACATAGATTAGATCAGTTGCAGATAGTCAAAAATGAAAATGTTATTGAAATAAATACTCAACATTACATTTAATTTCTAAAATGTAACCACATATGGGTTATATTTTTAAGACTATATTACTAGCATTTAGACCCTTGGTCAAAATTTCATCCCTTAGAGCCAGCGTGAACATCACGTGGCTTTATCTTTACTGTAGATATTTGGAACTGTAACCAAATATATTTTCCTCTAAAAAGTAACTTTCTCTTCTTGATTGCAAAATACAGCTCTATAAACAATACCCATATACATAAAAATGTTAATTTATTGCAGGAGTTTGGAGATTTTAGCATTTAATTTAAAGTTTTATCTATAGTGGATAAATAAGCACTATGCTTTTCAAATGACTTGAAAAATCAGTTTTATGTGTCTATTTTAATGGTGGTTTTGTCGGAAATAAAGTGGTACCTGTTAGGGAATAAACACTCACTCGGTTTTGGAGGAGAAAAGAATTTATTTACAATCTTGCAAGATAGGGCGTCCAACCAAATATGTGGCAGGCTGGCGCGCCAGAGGAAGAGAATGGCGATCTTTAAATCTCCTACTCCTAATTCGCAAGTCCCTCCCCTGTTTCCCCATTGACTGGGTACTACAGAGGTTACAGCCTATCCGAGAACACTAACTAATTTATCTTTTGAGATTTTAATTTGTACAGCCAATCCCAGAGAGCCAACTAGCTCATTATTGAGATTCTGAACTGATCAGCCTATCCCAGAGAGTTCATTTAGTTTAAAAAATTTTTTTTCTTTTTGCTGTGAGTTCCCCCCTCTGATTTTACCTCATATTTCTTTACATTCCAGTAACCATGGTTACTTTTCCATATAAGGGGCTGGCAGATTCTTTCTTGTCTTTATCACGGGGCTTGTTTAAACAGGTTTTGCCTCCATTTCCCTTATTCCATGCTGTCTCTATGTGAAAACTAAACTTATCCCTTTCTTACATTTTTTTTTTTTTTTTTTTTTTTTTTTTTAAAGAAAATCACTAAACTTTTACATGGTAGCATGGAAATTATCTGAGGTCTTGTATGAATGTGCTTTAGCCAGGGTGGACATATCTTAAATTATAAAAATGAAAGATTAAAGTACAAGGAAGTAGAAGTTCATGCTGCCTAGTTCTAAAACAATCTTTTTTTTTTATAGCTATATTACATGATAATACCACTGATTCCTAAGGAGTTTCAGTTTATTTTGTGAGGTAGGACACCAGAATTATTACTCTTCCTTTTCATCTAAGATCCTTATTTCTCAAACATTCTTGGTCCTGTACCAGTTTGTATATTTATGTCCCCCAGAAAAAGCCATATTCTTTACTGCATTCTTGTGGGGGCAGATGTATTAGTGTGGATTGGATTGGAACCTATTGGTTCAGTGTCCATGGAGATGTGACCCACCCAACTGTAGGTGATAACTCTGATTGGATGGTTTCCATGGAGGTGTGGCCCCACCCATTCAGCGTGGGCCTAGATTAGTTTACTGGAGCACTATATAAGCTCAGACAGAAGGAGCTCATAGCTAGCTGGAGCTGAGACAGACATTTTGAAGATGGCAGTTGGAAGCTGATGCAGACATTTTGGAGAATGCCATTTTGAAACACAACCTGGGAGCAAGCAGACGTCAGCCACATGCCTTCCCAGCTAACAGAGGTTTTCCAGATGCCAATAGCCTTTCTCCAGTGAAGGTAACCTTTGTTGATGGACACTTTATGTCCTTAAGACTCGAACTGTGTAACCAAATAAACCCCCTTTTATAAAAGCCAATCCATTTCCGGTGTTTTGCATTCCGGCAGCATTAGCAAACTGCAACAGTCCTACTGGAGCACTTCAGGACACAGTAATACTGCAATGTTAATACCCAAGAGAAAAGCCATCGTGATGTGTGTGCTGGTTGTTACGACCAGGTATGGAACGATTTTTAAAAATAAACTATCATACCCTTAAAAATAAATAAATTAATTCACAAACAAATAAATAAAATAAAATAAAAATCCACCTAGTTGTTTTTTTTTTTTTTCCCTATGGGGTGAGGCAGGAGTCAAGATTAATTTTCCACATGTGGGAATTCCTCTAACACCATTTAATGAATATAGCATCTTTCGCCACCATTCCTGTCACCTTTGTCAAAATCAGTGTGTGGATTGGCCTTTGAACTTTCAGTTCTGTGCTGTTGTCCTTCACATATCATTGTGCATTAAAAACACAGTCTTAATTACTGTTCCTGTACATTAAATTTTCATAGCTTGCTGTAGGAGTGCTGCAGATTTGTTCATCTTCAAGTTTGCCTTGATTTTTGGTACCCTTTTGCATTTCCACATAAATTTAGGATCAGCTTTCCAATTTCCACCAAAATACCAGCTGGGATTTTGCTTGGGAGTACACTGATTCTATAAATCAATTTGGGAATAATTGGCATCTTTACCAAATTGTTTCTTACAATTCATGATAATAGTATATCCTCTTTTTATTTAGTTATCTTTAAAATCTCTCACTAATGTTTTATAACTTTCTGCATTGAGATCTTCTGCAATTTTTTAAAGATTTTTTTTCTGATGCATTTAGTGTTTTATGCTACTTAAAATTAGGTATATTTTTAAATTGTAACTTTTAAGTTTTTAGCCTACTATTATATGGCAACCACTAATCTCTTCTGTCCCTATAAGTTTTCCTTTTCTGAAATTTCATATAAATTGTATCATACAGTATATAGCCTTTTGGTTCTGACTTCTTTCACTTAGAGAAATGCATTTGAGATTCATCACTATTTTTATGCATATAAAGAGTTCCTTCTTTTTTTGTTAGTGAGTATATTCCAATGCTTGGACATACCACAGCTTTTCACAGTTTTTATTCATCCAGTAGACGAAGGACATTTGAACTATTTCCAGATTTTGGCAATTATGAATAAAGCTGTCATAAACATTCATGAACAGGTTTTTTGTGAACATAAATTTTCATTTCTCTTTGATAAATACTTAAGAGTGAGATTACTGGGCCATAAGGTAAATATATGTTTTACTTTATAAGAAACTGTCAAGCTGTTTTTCAAAGACTATATTATTTTGCATTCCTACCAGTTGTAATGTATGTGTACTCCACTTCCTCATCAGCAGCTGCTATTTTCAGTTTTTTGTTTGTATTTTTGCCATTCGAATAGGTATGCAATTGTATCTCACTGTGGTTTTAATTTGCATTTCCTTAATGACTAAAAATGTAGGGTATCTTTTCAAGTATTTATTTGCCAGCCATGTATCATGTATCTTCTTTAATAACATGTCTATTTAAACCATTTGCTCATGAATTTTTTCATTGGGCACTTTGTTTTCTTATTGTTGAATATTGAGAGTTACTTATATTCGTAGCTGCAAGTCCTTTGTCATATATATATATATATATGATTTGTAAACATTTTCTTCCAGTCTGTAGCTATGATTTTCATTCATTTAACAATGTTAAACATAGAACAAAGATTTATAATTTCAATAAAGTTTAATTTATCAACTCTTTTCCTTTTATGGGTCATGCTTTTGATGCTATATCTTATAATTCTTTACTTAATACAAGGTCACAAATATTTCCTCCTATGTTTTCTTCCAGAAGTTTTATGTGTTATGCCTTATATTTAAATTTTGAGTTAATTTTGTATAAGGTTTGAGCTATTGATGAAGGTTTACATTTTGCATGTGAACATCCAATTATTTTAGCACCATTTGTCATAAAGGCTACCCTTTTTCCATTGACTTGCCTTTGTGCCTTTGTAAATGGCACTTATTTAAATCTCAATTGATTATGGTTACTATATAGAAATAAAATTGATTGCTGTATATTGATCTTGTGTTCTGAAACCCTATTAAGCTCATTTATTACTTACAGTTTGTATATAGATTCCAATGGATTTTCTACATAGTTGATCATGTCTACAAATAAATATGGCTTAACATCTTCTTTTCCAATCTGATGCCTTTTACATATTTTTATGACCTGGCTAAAACCTTCATTAAAATTTTGAGTAGAAGTAGTGAACATGGACATCTTTGTCGCATTCTTGACTTTAGTGGAAAATAATTCTGTCTTTTACCATTAAGTAAAGTATTAGCTGTAGACATTTTGCAGATGTCCCTTATCAGCTAAGGAAGTTTTTGTTGACTCTTAGTTTTCTGATGGTTTTTATCAGGAGTGAGTTCTAAACTTTGTCAAATGCTTTTTATCCTTCTATTGTGATGATCAGATGGATTTTCCCCCTTTGTTTATATGGTAAATTACTTTGATTGATTTTCAAATGTTAAAAAATGTTATTCCTGTGATCAATCCCACTTTTTGGGTTTGATTTGCTAACATTTTATTTAGAATTTTTGCCTTTTTTCATGATGATTATTGGTCTACAACTTTCTTTTCTATTAGTGATGTCCAGTTTTGATATCAGGGTAATACTGGCCTCATGGAATGAGACGGGCAATAGTCCCTTCTATTCAATTTTTGAAAAGAAAATGTGCTGTTTGCATCAGGCAAATCTGAGAGAGAAAGAAGAGAGACCATGGCTAAACTGCATGCCCAATTTCCCTTTCTACACTTTCCAGTTAGATAAGTCACTGAGTGAATGGTGGGACAGGTAATGTGTCGTGACAGATGACAGGTATTGCCCTAGATGATGTTTACCACTTAAAAACATAAAACAATGGTGAAAGGATGTTACATCTCAATTGTTTCTCTCTATAAATAAAATAAATTCAAGCTCACACTTCTCTCTAAGAGTGTCAGCAACCTTTGGAACCAAACATATTCCAGAGGCAATGCATGTTTCAGAGAATCCTCACATTCAGGTGAATTCACTATTTGTTCATGAAGCCAACAAGGGTCAGGCATAGAAAGTTATGCCCTCTTTAGTTTACATATGGGAAAATAAAAATAACAGTGAAACTGATTCAGTTAAGGTTAATGCAAAGCAAGATACCATCAAACCCCTCACCTCTTACTGTTGTATTATAGCTGTTTCCTTAGTTACATTTATTTCTCAATGAAATTGCTTTTCATGTTTACCTTACTAGTAACTTCAGAATATAACTCCAAATAAAATGCAATTCTACAGTAAAGTATGTCTTACCAGAAATAGGCTATTTTACTATAGAAAATGATCTTTTCCTAACTTCTTAATGTTAGAGCTCCTGAGTGCTTGGTTTTGGGCTTTTTTTTTTGTTTTAACTACACTAGGTCTCCACGTGAAATGGATGTTTTCCAAGCCCCTTCCTTTTGGGACTTGCTCTTTCCCAGTGCCATCTGATGTGGAGCTGTCAGTCAAAGTGCCTCATTTTACCTGCACAGAAGTATAGATGTGGCCCAAACTGACTCCTCAGAATCTCCTTTCCCCAGGACATAGTGTCTGAACAAAGTCCTTTTGGAGACTGCTATGATTGCTGGAAGAGGAAAAAATTCTCTCTCTCTCTCCTCTTTTTTTTTTTTTTTTTTTTTTTTATGTAGACATAAGCTGAAAGTACCACACAAGCCTGGAACTGGCAGAAGCTTTCTCGAAACTGGCACCAAGACAGAGAAAACACAGTCAACACATGGACATGTCTATACAGAGAGAAAAATAACTGATTGATAGAATCATTTAAACATTTGGGGGCAGCCATGCCTAAAGCTCAACTCCTGCTCTTTTTCAGTCTGTGACTCAATAAATTACCTATTTGTTTAAGCTAGTTACATTTTTTATTTTTAATTTTTGGTCACTTTCAATCAATACATATTGACTAATATTGTAACTGTTCTTATCTATTTACATATACTGATAGCTTACAATATTATATTCCCACTTTAGACTCTCTTCTGAATGCTAGACTCATATCCATGAATGTACTTAATCTTTCAGCTTAGATGACTCAGAGGCAGCTGAATCCCACTATATTCAAAGCTAAACCCTTGGTTTCTCCCCAACACTCATTCCTGCCTCAATCTTCTGCATTTTGGTAAATGTTGCCACCGTCTTTCAATTGCTCAAGTCAGAAAGTTGAATTGCACCTTAATTTCTTGCTCTCCCTCATTCTCCCCCATCTCCAATCCATTAGTAAGTCCTGACATTCTTGTTCCCCAGCTGTAACACGAATCCCTCTACTTCTCTTAGTTTCTATTGTTTCATCCCTAGTCCAAGATCATGCCATCTCTCAAGGTATCACAACATCCTTCCAGCTGGCCTCACCACTTTCAGTCTTGGTTCCCTAATCCATTCTCCACACAACAGTAATCTTTTAAAAGAGTGATTAAGGAGTGATCTTCATCTAGTTTGGGTGGGGTTATAGTTATGGGGATAATGACTATACTGGAGTTTATTGCAATACTGCAAGTGAAGGGTGCATGTCAAGGAAATAGCAGTGTTATTTGAAGACTGGGATAACAGACATGTGGCAATGCGGTGGTGAAATTTACAGACCTTAGTGAAAAATGGAATAGTATATGTCAAGGAAAAGGGAAGAGTCAAAGCTGATTTCAGTTTGTGAGTCTGTGTGACTAAGATATGGAGTCCATTAACAGAGACAGGAAATGTAGGAGGTTTGCATGTGAATTGGTAGGAGGGCATTGAAATGATGAATTTAACACCCTGAACTCTAATAGAAAGTGTGCTGAGGAAATGTAGCTTTTAGTCTTCGAGTCCTTATGGCTGGGAATGGATACTGAGTACTAATAGATAGCATTCAGCACACTGGGCATTGTGCAAAGGACTATCATATGTGAGCTCATTTACTCTTCATTGAACAATACTGAGTAAGGTCATATTACCATCTTCATTTTACAGATAAGTATGTGGAGGCATAGAAACACTAAATAGCTTGATGTAGGTCATCTAATAAGTCGGTCCAGAATGCATCCAGGCATCTGACTCAATAGCCAGCGTTCCTAAGCATTGTGCTAGGTTTTTCCTTTTAGAAATCACAGTTGATGACCTCAAGGGAGAGCGTATCAAATGAACAAAGAAGAATAGTAAGTCTGGATCTTTGGTCAGTTTGTAGGAAACAAGTAGAGAAAGCAGAAACAGTAGTTGAGATTAAAGAGGGTTTAGAAAGGCATTAGGAGTGTAGAAGAATGCAACACACTCAAAGTCAATGGAAGTAAATGACCATGAAGGAGACGGTGGTTTATGGTCAGTTAGTTTAAGAAACTGAGAAACCATTAGACTAAGCAAAATGCAGATGGTTATCATCATTGTTACTATTTAATTCTGAAACCGAGAGCTATAGTCAAAATGAAGTCATATGGATTAGGAGATAGGAGATAAGTTTTTAAACAGCTACGTACCAGATTCCTGGTGTTCTATCAAAATGTTCTTCCCCCTGATCTCCTTGTCTTTTAGTTTAACATTTATTAAAAGACTTATGAAAATTTTCATTTCTTAAAAGTTATTAGCAGACTTGTCACCCTTATTCATCAGGACCACTGAGGGAACAGAAAAGGCAGATTTGTTATGTGATGGAGCCACAGAATCATGCCCATGTGGCTACTTTGGCTTAGGATGGATGTAACGACATCCACGTTTTTTCAGTTGTTCACTACCACCAAAAAGGTATCAAAAAAGCATTATTAAAGCAGCCTTTGTGGCTGTATTTACAGCAGGTGATTTCAATCATTAGAGCTCCTGGTATATATTAGAAGCACTTTCTAAATCATTCACATCACCACCTCCTTTGACTCTGGCTGCATCTTCATCTGGTTTTTCTTTGGGGGCCAGAAACAGTGACTAGAAAACCAGTCATGGCACCAAAATGACGTGTTCACCTTTTTTAACGCAGGGAACAATCTGCGAGCATTACCACAGGCAAACTAAGAAGACTTGCTTAGCAAAGTCTTGTTACAAATGGCACCAAAGAATTACCATCTAGACATGTTCTCCTTTACCTGATTCTCGATTTGAGAGGAAGAGGAACAATTTTCAGGTTCAGTAACGCATACTTGACAGTCACCAGTGAAAACTCTTGTTAAGGGAAAGGAAATGGCTCCTCAAGGCCGTGACTATGTGCAGGGACCTCAGTCAAGCCCTTTGCTCCCTCATCCTTCCATCTCTGTTTCTGGCTTTTGACAGTAAGAAAATAAGCAAACACCTCAAACCAGGATGTCTTGGATGTTTTTGAAGGGAACACTAGCATGATTTCAAGTCTCCGACCTTAAAGATTATAGTCACCTATTCTTCAACTCCATTTAGGACAAAAAGAGGAAGGACTTCTTGTAAGATACATGAAACACAAAGCGGATGACCTTGGGAGTTTGCTTAATTTCCTTTTCTGGATATCCTTAAATTGTGAAGATGTTTTTCGAAAACATAAAAATGGATGAGAAAATTTCTAAGGCACTCTTCTGTTTAGCATCAGTGTTCTATTCCTGAAGTCTCTAAAAGGCAGACAGTTACACAGAAAGGGAAGGGCCCTGAAATCTGCAAGGATCTAGGACTCAAACTCAGATTTAAAAATGGTAGTGAACTGTAGAGAGTTTCTATTTGGGTTGATTATAAAGTTTTGGTAATGGATGGTGGTGAGGGAAGCACAGCATCATGAATGCAATTAACAGCACTGAATTATATATGTGAATATGATCAAGAGGAGAAATTCTAGGTTATATATGTTACTAGAATAAAATTTAAAAATAAAACAAAGGTCTGTACAACACAGTGAACCCTTTTAAATGATGGACTATAGTTAATAGTACAATTATAAAAATGTTGTTTCATGAATTGTAACAAATGTACCACACTAATGCAAGGTGTTAATAATAAGGTGGTATATGGGAACTCTGTATTTTACGCATGATTTTTCTGTAAACCCAAAACTTCTCTAATTAAGAAAAAAAGGTCATGAAAAAAAGCACTATTAAATTATTCCTGCCGTGTTACAGACAGATTAACAACAAACCACAACTTGAACAGAAAGTGAGCTAAATGGCATGCAAATCCTGTTTCTCCTTGCTTTAGTGGCAGGCTGATTTAATTATGCCCAAACATCTCTTGGTCAAGAACTAACCCTAATCTTATCAGCTGATCAGCTTTCAAATGAGTAGGGTTTCAACGGGGTAGAGGGTTGATATTATTTTGTATTATGTTAAAGCAAAAATAAAAAACTTCATGTACATGAAAATAACATATAAATAGAAATGGGTATAATCATGAATGGATATTCAAGAAATACACCTTTAATGAATATATGTAAATAAGAAAGACATTTTTGAGCAAGTCAATAAACTCTAATTACTGTTGCTTAATTTACCTTTGCAAATTTGATGCAAAATATATCAGTTTTATGTAGGTCAATAAGTTATACTAGCTGTGGCCTAACCCTGCCTTGAATATTAATCAGATTATTAAGATTCCAGACGCTCATCCTTCACTTTCTGGGTTCTGTGAAGGGGAAAGCAGCAACCTGTTAAAGCAAAGAACTTGTAGCACAGGTGATTGCATTGCAGTGGAGTTTTTGACACCTTGAATTTCTGTCACAGTCACCACCCCCTTTGAGAAAAGCAAATGAAAATTTGCAATACTTCAATTAGGTGACCACACTACACTGCTCACAACTGATTACTTCTGACTCTGAAAGAGTCAGATCTACATGGTGCTCTGATGTGGGATCTCAGCCAACAATGGTGCTCCATGAGGACATGCTCATGGTTACTCCAAAAATTACTTCCACTTGGGGAATTTTAGTCAGATATGCAATACTAGAAGAGTGCAGATGGAGAGGGTCACTAAACAGAATGCATTAAACAGCAGCTTTGGTGTCACAAGTCATCAGACGCCATGAACCTGAGAATTAGTTTGTTGTTAGCAATAGAGAGAAAGAAAAAAAAAAAAAAAGGAACAGCGCATTCCCTGAGTTTTTACTGCTTAAACTAAAGCAGTATTACTAAGGATTTCCCTCACAGAATATCATAGTGAAGTAAGTTTTAAAACTCATTTCTAAGGTTAAATAATTTAATTAATAAAATATAAGCATTAAATATGAGTTGTAACATCATAGAAATCTTTAAAAGGTGCTAAAGCGCTCATCAGAAAAGCAAGTTGTTATTTGTTAGCAGTTTCCTGTCTAGAATTCTAACACTTTCAGAAAAGATCTTTTCCACACATCCGCTTGGTTCTACCTTCTGGAGAAACCAAAATGGAACCCTTGAACAAATTTTGAATCTGTTTTACTCTGACATTGAGTGGGAACATTACTCCCTTGTAACACTCAAGGAAACTTTGTGGGGATGGTTAAGATAGTGGAGTACTGATACTTCAGCCAGGCTATCCTTCTGTCTTCTGGTTATATGGCAGGCCACGTTTTGCTATAAATTACTGAGCATTGTTTCACCCTGAGGCTGCCTACAGCATTGTTCCTGCTCAGAAGCAGAAAGGTATGTACAGATGATGATCTTACAGAAGAGGAATGCGTCTTGCTGCAGTATTGGGTATGTTCTTGAAATCCTCCAGATGACAAAATCCCATTCTTTCTGTACATTGCAAGCAGGGAGAGCTCATTGAAACATTCTGGAATTTGCCTTCTACTATCAACTGCTATAATGAGTTATAAATAATCAGCTCCAAATGGCTATCTGTAAAAGCTATCTGGGGTTTGCTAACAGCTCTACATACAAGCTTGACAACAAAGATTAATGATTTACTCAATGTTGAAACATTGACACCTAATTCTTTAATCTTATTTTTTTATTATTGTGGTAGAACTTCTCCCCATGTAAAAGCAATCCTGAAAAGTACATTCTGCTAAAGAATATGAGACTAATTTAGTACCAGTGTAAAATTTGCACTGTGACTTTGGTCCAGCAGAAAATTAGCCTACTCGCTTTGAAATATTGTTGAGGCAAAACTTTTGATATTTTAATTAACATTTAGACATTGCCATATTGATGAAAATGAAAAAAATGCATACAGAGAAAAAGACAGAAACATAAAAAATAAAAATCACATTTATTTAAACAAAAATATACACACAGTGTACAATGAATATGGTTTACACAGTACAATTAAACAAAAATGATATTTCCTCAAATGTCAATATAAAATGATCTGCTCTAACTATCTGTGCCTCATTTCCTAGGAAAACACATTATTGGTTTGTCTAGAATATATATTTAACATAAAAAGAAGACAAATGCTAACCTTTCAGATAAGTACCACATGAAACTGAAAATTAGACTTTAGGTTAAAGAAAATATTAAATTATCCACATGAGAAGTGTTTATGTACAAAGGATTGCACATGTGCAGTGAAATGACAGTGCCTATGAAGTTATAAACTTATGAGTCTACCCCTTAAAAGTTTGAAGATGCCTTGACTATGTAATATTTTTAAAGGTTCATAGTGATATAAAAGCATCACTTTAATTTATAAGTTTGGTGTAGGAATTAAATAGATAATACAATAATCTTGCCAAAATTTGAGCCAATATTGCATTCCATTTAATGAAACCTCACAGGGTCATCCTTAAAGATGTGCTGTTAGATCATGCTCTTTTATGACCTTTGAGTAATTTAGATGTTTTTAGGAATACTGTCAATCTATTCAAACTATGGTGCATCTGAAAGGGCAAAAGCTTCCTAAAGAACTAGGAATAAGGGATGTATTTTATTATCAAGATGTGGTTTTTTGGACTTCACTTACTTGTATTAGGTCTTCTCTCCCTTGATGTCCTTATTCACTTTCTCTGGGTACAGTAAATGGTTTTCTTATTTAGTTTAAAACTCAAAGTACGTATGTAAACTATAAACACTTGAACTCAGAAGAGTTGATTTTATTCCTCTCTCCCTGTTACTAATAGCCAGACACAATTTGTTTCTTATAGATCAGAAGTATCTTAAGCTTTTTCTTACATGTTTAGAAATACAATTCAAAGAAAGCTAATGTGCACTGTGACTCAAAGGGAAAAATTCAAATCCCCAAACTCTAACTCTATGCTTAACTGACCTGCAATATTTTATCTACAACATTGATTTTATTTTTCCATTCTTGAAGATTGCTTTTGCTATTGACAGCATCTGTTTGGACGCAGAGTTCTAACTTAAAACTGCCAAAGAAACAGAAGATATAATATATTGGGACTTTCTTTATAAAGCAAAGAAAAATAAATATGGAACAAAAGGATAGCTTATGTAGATTGCAGCTGGGCTAAATGAATGTGAGTTTGCACTAAAATTGTCTATCAACTACACATCTCTGAACAAATCATTCTTTTCAGTAGTGCATAATTTATAAAGCCTCCAGCTTTTAGGGATGCTTCTGTTCAATACGTTTGCTTCCCTCTGTAACTGCTGATCAGAGTTTTTCTCAGGCAAGTTCCTTAAATCTGTGCTAAAAGTTAATTTATTTCCTAAAAAATTACAAAAGGTGCCCTGTATATTGAACTAAACAAATGATATACTACATTGCTTGGAAATCAAACACCTAAAAACATCTGTGGTGATTTAGCAAACTGCCACAGTTTAATTTGTTTAGTCTAACAGTTTGGGTTTCAACTGAGCTGTATTTATTAGAATCTGGGCAGAGTAATATGTTACTGCTTTTCCTACTTTTAGCAAATGCCAAAACTATAAACTTAAAAACTGATACTATGTCACAGTTTCAGTGATGCACTGATTAGGCTTAAATTTTACTGAATTTAATCCTGAATTGTTACTGCTTACATAAAGCTGCATTGCTAAGATGTCCTTTAGAAAACATCATAGAGAGATAGGTTTTTAAACTCATCTCTATGGCTAAGTAATTTAATTATGAATAAAATATCAATATAAAATATAATTTATAGCCTAAAGGAGTCTCTCTTTAGAGAGAGATAGCATTTAATACCATTTTAATGACTTCATCATAATTTTATACTGCTTCAATAATTTATTATTTTCTGGAGAAAAGGTGAAGGAGCCATACAGTGTTATGCTGATTAGTGCTTAACAATTGGCTCTCCAGGAATTAGAAGCTCTCATTTGTAGCATTTGCTAATTATTTTTCAGTGTAAATATTCCCACTGTAGCTACTTTCAAGCTAACAATGTGACATTATTGAGAGTGGAGTTGGGAAGAGATGCCCAGTAGCAGGCTAATACAGCATTTCCACCCTACATAGACAATAGACATAGCCTCAAGGACATAGCTAATAGCACAATTTGGCAAAACAGTTAGGAATTGGTAAGTGTTGAGTATTTGTTATCTTTGCTTTAAATACAATGCACTCGATTGTATTTTATAACGTAATATTTAACAATGGTTGTGCTTAACAACTGACTTACAAAATTCCTGGACATTTATTGATTGACTCTCAGGTGTCAGCAGAAGCCAGTTCCAGCCCACTTCTGGTATAGCCTCTTTTGGGATAGTATCAACCTTTCCGTATGGAGGGTTTAGAATTGCTTGGAAAGAAAAGCACTACTTTATACAAATCATTTTTTTTTCTACCAATAGTCTTATTTTATACAAAATACTATTCATAGTTGAGGAATAAAAGGGACATATCCTCTACTCAAATGCTAGCTTTGAAGGCTTCAGTTTTTCAGAAGAGGGCTTAGCCTTATAAAGTAAGGAATAGAGGTTAGTTACACGGTATACTGCTCTAAGTGGGCAATTGGGCATTTTGCACAATTAGTCAATTAGATTAATTATTTGCTCTGACCCACTGCATTATCAGGCTGACCAAACTATTTGCTTCAAAGTGTTGTTTTGGCAGAGTATCGGCAAAAACCCAAGGCAATATTTACAAGAAAAATGTAACCAAAAATATAAATGAATGGGTTCTTCTAAGTGTGGGTTTGTTTCAATCAAACATTTCAAGCTTTTATGTTCAGCTGTTTTGTGAAACATATCCAGACTCTGGATCTTTCCAGAGTCAAAGATATGCAGGGCTCTACTATCTCTTGTCTTTAACTATTTTTTCCTAGGCCTCTGTAAATAGCCAATCCAGAATTAATGTCTACATTTGATGATATTAGAGGGGAAATGTACGTTAGAGCCAAAAAATTATGTTTGGAAATGTTATTTTCTTGGTTCAAGTTTTGGCTGAACATGATCCACTGAAACAGGCCTGCTGGTATAACTTATAAATGAAAATATAGATGGAAAAGCATAATTGAGGCTATGTTTGTACAGAGCAGACTTCAAAAGTTATTGTTTAACATTTGCTCTTTGATCTAGGAAGCCTTACCAACTTAAGAAATAGTGAAGTGGCTTTCCATGGGAGGTCTCAGGATATCTCTCAGCAAATGAATTTTCTTGATGAAATTCACTTTTAGAAGTATGCATAAAAATAACCTTCCTAGAAGGAAATGCAAAAGACTAACAATTAAGAAAGTTCACATACATTTGTATTCCAGTAAGCCTTACCCTTTGTGACTTCTGGATTAGTATTTATTAAAAAAGAAAAAAAAAATGAAACGGCTTCTAAAAATATAAAATCCTACAGTTGACTTTCTATTTGATCAATATTTTTTTTTCACATTTCAGTCAAAAGGTTTCACCTTAAAAAATACAAACCAAATTACTGTTTATAAGATTATTTACAGGATGATAAACCGCTTAAGGTCTCTTGGAACTCAGATTACAATTTTATATACTGAGTGAAGCTATGTGGGTGTTTAAGGAAATCATTGTCATCCCAATCTCTTTAGCTTGAATCCAATGGGATAATGAAAGTAACCTGAATCCTATCATGTTCAAATGGAATTAAACAATTCAAAGATGATATTTAATTCCTGAAATGAAGAATGAGGTATAAAGGAGAACACCAAGGTAATTTTGTCCATGAGTAGATGCAGAGTGCACAGGACTTCTTTGTTATAAGGCTGCAAATAGTTTGGCGATTGTCTCAAGTGTCATGCCCTCAGGTCATTAGTGAAAGTAACAAATTGATACGTAATTCTAGTGTGAAAATTCCCAAAGGTTACTTAAAATTTGTAGCAATTTGAAGCACTAAACATAGGACTAGAGATCTGTTTGGAATCCTTATTTTATCAGGCATTTTATACAAGACGCTATCACTTTTGCTATAGAAAGCCTCGGAATACTATCCATTGAATGTGTGTCATGGCTAAGAGATGCCTATGTATTAAGTCTGTCATTTCCAAGGGATTCAGGCTCTGAATGGCATGCTCCTTTGGTGAGAAAGGAAAAAGAGTAAATTCTTAAAATTTAGAGAAAATAGGTTTCATGTTTTCAGACTTTTGAACTCTAAACTTCAATTCCAGCAATAAACCCCAATTTCTGTTTAACTAACTGGTATTCTCCCCCCATTTTCATGTACATTTAGCATGACAATTTGGAGGAAAGACAAGCCTCAGGCTAGGAAAGCAAGAGAGGCTCTAATCATGGTTCTACAATTATCTAGCTGGGTAATTGGGAACATATCTTCTTTCTGCCTTTATTTACCCTTTTTTTTTTTTTTTGAATAATGGTATTAGACAAGATGATCTCCAAAGCATCTTCTAATTCTGAATTTTGGGAAAATGAATGAATGGTATAATTTTACTAAGCAATGAAAAATCTGGAATTCATGTTAATAGAAAACAATTGCTTCAATTTATGGCACATGTTTTCAAAGTTCTATTCACATACACCAGCCTATGCCAGACAATGCATACTTACACCATCTATATTCTATAACAAGATGACTGCTAGAAAACATGTCAAGGATATGCTATTATCACTCATGTATCCAAGATAAATGAAAATCAGGCTGATGGGGAGTTTCATATTGGTCATCAACATGCTGTCATCTCTAATTTCCTTGCTGTTTTGGATTCTTGCAGTGTTTTGCCTATTACCCTATTAAACTTTGTATATTGTCACTTTCACCGCTGGGTGAGCTGGGTGGTATAACCCAAGTAAGAGTTTTGAAAAGACACCATGATTTTGAAAGTTATTTTACTGCTTTACTAACAAGCAAACATTAATCTACCTGTTTAGGAGGAGTAGCCACATCTCCATGGATGGCAAAGGTCTTTACAAACACACCTTTAAACTGTTTCAGTTGTCAGGATCATGAGTTAACTCTACCCAATTTCAATTCACTACAAAAACATTTTTAAAATTCCTCAAATAGGTTGCAAGGTTAATTGTGAGAAAGGCTGTGAAATAATATTACATAAGATCTTTCCCCCTTTTATATTTCCTTTTCTTCATTTTGTAGGAAGAGCACCACTTACTGTATCACTTCTAGGCTTTCATTTAAAAATCGATAAAATTTGTATTTTCTGAACTGATCTTAACCAGTGAGGATCAACAGATAGAAGCTTAGAAATAGAAATGGCAATTTTATATAACATTAAAAAAAATGTCTTCTTTCAAAGTAATATGCTGATAACTAATTCAAGTAATTCCTAGATTTGGGCACAGTTTCCTTGATTAACTCCCCCAACAAATTCATGACAATGAAAAAAAAAAAAGGACCAAGGTGGAGATTATCCAACTGAAACATATTTGTGTTCCTGGTTTATTTACATGTTGGTAAACTTAGGTGTCAGCTTTTCCATAAGTCCCCTCTGGAGGTCTGTAGTACTTGGGGAAAGCCATCAGCTGTAGCATGTTGAAAGCGTACTTTCTGCATTTGATATTCTTCAGTACATTCTCTATGCGGCATCCTTCTCTGGTGAAAAGGGAAAAAGTACAACTTCATGAAACACAGAATAAATAAATATGCTTTATTTGTTCAATGCAGAGTTGCAGCAACAGTCCAAGTAAAAATAACAAAGATTCAACTCTACATTTTTTTTTTCCACAAGTGATGATACATCTTACAAAATTAAATCCTAGGCTAGGCCCAATACCCTTATTGCCCTCGGAAAGAGATGATTAAAGTCTCTTTGCTCTTAACAGATATTTAAGGTTTAATAACTCTTTAAATATAATCTGCTCTACCATACAGCTTCACTTTAGTGTCATAAATATATCTGCCTTTGTATCTTTTCCACAAATTAATTTCTCAGTCTCTTTAAAACAGATTAAAATCTATATATAGCCTTAAGGATGCAGGTTCTAGGAATAAGGCATTTAATTTATTAAGTCTGGCCCTATAGATTTTTAAAGGAACATTTCATCTCTATTTTTACTTCATTATTTTAGCTGTGCAACGATGAGAGAAAATGGCTTTCCAAACAGCCTAGTCTAAGTCTCAGCTTTATAAAGGAAGAGGGCTTGTTCACAGACAGTACAGAAGTCACAGGTGCTGAAAATGGTGCATCAAGACACACACAAGATTTGAATAAAAAGAATAGAAAAGTACTTGGAAAGCCAAATCAATCCAAACAATAGTTACAAACAGGTTAATTTAATTACAAAACATAAATAGCCATTCTCTCCATAAAGTTACTTGACAGAAAAGGGTTAATTGCAGCAAAGAAATAACATAAAGAACAGGTTAAAAAAATGTTCTATCAGCTGATGGCAACAATGATATTAGCACAGTGGAAATTAAATCTGCAACCTCCCACGTCTCTAGGACTTGTCTCAGGGTTTTAGTGTGTTGTCAAATTCAGTCTCAGTTTCTTTATTAAATGTAACGGGAAGAGAAAAAGGAGGTTCAGACTTCAAGCTTTCAGGATTCTGTTCTTTGTCTTATTCCAAAGACAGTAATTTAAAAATTCTTCTTGATATAGTTAACATTGGGAAACACTTTTCCATGAACCAAAGAGCAAAATAATTCATTTAATGCATAGTACTTTTTTTTTTTAGATTTTAGGAAAAACAAACAAAAACAGTTACAATTCAAACTTTTTCTTTTAATTCTGTGAATCTGAAAATGTAGAAATATTACAGCATTGTCCCCATAATTTAAAGTCCATTGTAATTTGTAGAAAAGAAAGGAATACAACATAAAACTTATTGGTATTTGGCTAATAGTAATGCAAGACTTAAAATAAGCCACACAACTAGCAGATGTGAGCTGACAAGCAGCAAGGCGACAGGATAGAAGTGTCGAGAAGTTGGCTTGTTATCTCTTAGACATCCTGTTTCAGGATCATCGGATTCATTCAGTGCTCCCTGGGTTTGTCTGCTGTTAAATGAAGGGGGGAAGGGGAGGGGAGTTAGGGGAAAAAAAGAAAATAGTATAGCATTCACACAGTAATGAAATTCAACCTTACATATTCTGAAATGCAAATAATCTTACCAATAATCTTATACAACCCAGCAGTTTCAAAGGAAGTTTTAATGCTAAATAGCCCCAAATGCATCCTAGTACTCTTTTCTGACTGTATTATATTGACAAAGATATTTAAAAAGGAGATTCCTTTTTGTTTTTTGTGTGAAGAATGGAGAAATGCTCTGATGCTGTTTACATGGGTTGAATCTGTATGTAAAAGGAAGAATCAAATAAGCATAATAGCACCAATAAACAAGACTGCATGAATAAAACTAAAATATGGATCAGCTCATAAAAATAATCTGATAAACATATCTTTGGAAAAGGAAATGAGAAACACAGGATGTAGTGAAGCAAACGGATGTGTCTGGCACATTTAAGCACAATCTCTACTGGTTTTGTACCTGTATAATGTATTTAAAGTTATAAAAAGGATTTATTGAAATGATTTGGTATTTAAAATGAATGAAACATCTGACATATCAACTTTGCCAGCCACAATATTAGTTTAATACAACCTGACTCTGTGTCCTTCTTTAGTTCAGTTCATAAATTATGTTGTCTCCTACTCATCTAACATACTTGGGGCCAAATCTATCTCCTATGGACTCCTATTCCTAAAAGGAACCCCTACGTGCCGAGTAACAATTTAGAAAATAAAATGTTTTTAATTCTAAGATTGTGTATTATCTGTGTAAGTAACAGGCCCTTACAATTCTGCTTAAAAGCTGTTCCAGTTATAGCAAATCTGATGTAAGTTGAAAGTAACAATTCTTTCATATGGTGTATTTCATCAGTATTCAGAGTATTGAAAATTTCAATCATGCCCAGTGGTCAAAAGATGGTTGCATCAGCCCTTTCCCTTTTTGAGGAAGAAACTGACTGTTGCTGCTCAGTCTTATAAACAGTGCCATGCAAAGGCAACTTCACAACAAGCCCCTTAACCACAGCCCTCCTTCCAACCAGTCGCAACTCCTGAAAACCTGCTATAAAGAAATTCTTGACTAGGCCTGGGACACCCCAGTGGCCATGGTGAGACAAGCAGTATTCATCATGATTTCCAACCAACTGCATCGATTCTGCATTAGTTCAAAACACTTCACCAGCAATGCTACAGTCTGGTGGTAACACCTAAGTACTATGTACCCAGTCACAAAGTGAAATAAATGTTTATCTGGAAAACAAACGATTCACTAAACAAAAGGGGCATTTATTTTGGACCGGCACAATTCTCCTTGTCAATCATATACATAACTTGGTTACTTGATGTTCAACTTCCTATTGCACATTAGGTAGAAATAATGTGCAGGAGATTTTTGATATTTTTGAATGTGACTAATAAAGCTCTCTTGCTCTATATTATTTATTCTATTGGCTTGTCAGGTTATTTGAAATCCCTACATTGTTCATCTCAGAAAAATAACCAGTGTATTCATTCTTTCAACCAATTTTTATTGGGCCTACTATAACTCAATCACTGCTGTAAGCTTTGGGGATGCAGAAGTACATAAATCTGCCATCATGAAATTTACTTTTGAGTGAGAAGAGGGAGGATAGATAAAAATATCATTTTATCAAAAGTGCTATGGAGAAAAGTAAGGCAGAGAGGGGGAATATGGGTGCCTGTGTGTGTATACATGAATTCAAAATAGGGCAGTTAGGGACAACTTCACAGGAAGGTCTCACTTGATTGAAGACCAAAGACGGAAAGAGAAAGAATTATGTGGATACTCAAATTAATTTTTCCAATGGTATAGAGAATTATTTTGCAGCTCCCTGCTGCAAGAATGAATCTGGCAAATTTAGGCTCAAGGAAAAAGGGACATGAGTATATGCTGGGAGGAAAAGAACAGAAGCTGGGGCTTTGCTCAACCTGGCTGGGTGGCAATAGGAGAGTCATTACAGGTTCACGGGGACAGTGGGGAGGTAGAGAGAGAAGTGGTCCAAACTAATGGATGGACAGACAACCCTATGGTCATGGACCCGACTCTCATCATTGATTCTCAAGGTAGAAAAGGACACAAAAACCATGGAGGGTAGGCCCCATAAATGATCTCCGAAGGTGGGCACATGCATCACAGAGGTGGTTCAAGATGATTAGTGAATCATCTTGATTCACTGGGGGCACAGGATGAAAATATGAGGACAACTACTATTATGAATATTCTTTTCCTTTAAAAATTCTGTTTTTCATATATTCTATAATATATAGCTTATTAGGAGAGTAGCACTTGTAGAGACAGCTGTGGTGTCATAGATAAGAGTAGAGACTCTGGAATCAGACCCTTGGGTTCATGCTCGGTTCCATTACTTGCTAGTCATGTGACCTTAACATTTCATACCTTAATTTACTTACTTGTAAAATGGCAATAATAATGATACCTACATCAAGGAGCTATAATGAAATTACACCTATGAGTCAATACTGAAAAAGAACCCAGAACAGAGCCTGGCAGAGGGCAAAAAATAATTATTAATCATATTATTATATAATTTGTGCATTAATAAATACACATATAATGGGTTTGTAGCTTGAACCATTGTAACTCCCAAGTGGGCCTGCTGTGGGGTGGCATGGGGTGGCATGGCAGAGTGGAGTGGGAGGTGGAGAGTGCCAATCAGAGCAGTTTGCTTTGATCAGTATTACTGGCCTATGCATCTACAGAATAATTTGTGCAAAAGGCTACACAAAGAGGAATGGTTGAAAATGGCTGGGCTATCTCAAGTAATACTGAGGATAAGGGGGGAAGAAACTATAAAAGGAATTCATTCTACCCACCAACAGCTGTGAGGGGTTTCAGCCACAGAATAAGAGCGCAGGCATGTGGGAGGTGGAGGACTAGCATAAGGGCCCAAGGGAGGCTGGATAGGCGACTTTCTGGTCCCTTTGGGTTTTGAGATATGCAAAGTAAAGAGAGAGCCTCTGAAAGAATACTTACCTTGTTTCTAAGCCAGCTCCAGCACTACTAGATGCATGAACATTAGCAAATTCTCAACACCTTCAGGTTACAATTTCCCCACATACACAGGAATGATAGAGTTATTGAAAAGAATTAATGAGACGATATGTGCAAATTACTCAGCATAGTACCAAGCATCTAATAAGAGTCTCAATAATTGTTGGTTATTACGATTATTAGTATCACTAATATCACCTTCACTAGCACTTCCTCATGATTTGTCCAGTTTTAAGGTGAGGTTTATCTGCAGAAAATCTTAAAAATGTTATTGAAATCTTGGTTCTTTTCCAGTATTCCCCATTAGGAGACAAGTACAGAGATTTTTCTTTCTATTTGTATATAATGGTGTAACTATTATATGCTCACTACAAAATTATGTTAAAATATTGCCCTCAATCTATCAATATAAAACAATGCAGAAATACTCTTTCTTGGTGGGTCCACCCTGTAGACAGATTCTGGCTGAGAAATAGGTCACTCTGGCAAAAATATAAGTTGAAAGTGCCTTGTAACAGTTCTTACTCCAACTACACAGGACTAATTTTATACCAGATTGCTTTGTTCCACAACTGCCAGAGTACATTTAAATTTTCCAATCTGCATGTTATACATGCCTTCCAAATGAAAATTACTAAATTAAAAGGATGATTTTTGGAGGGGCAGTTTAATAATTGAATTAATTTGTTGTTTATTGACTTCTCTCTCTGGAGATTAGAAAAAAAAAAACATTAAAATGCTTCACACACAATCATCTGGAATTCAAAGCAACATGGTCTATGCAGGCTGTCACAGAACTTAAAGCTTGAGGCCCAGGAGTGGGTCACAGAGTAGACATGGGTGCTCTTCAGACTCCTTCTTTGCCTCCTGCTAAGAATAGCACAAATGGTCATTTCTTCATAGCCACACATGATTTTTTAAGCACTCTTCAAGTGCAAAATGCAAAGGATTTGTTAAGCAGTAATTTCCTCACTGGGAGATTATGACAAATAATTAATTAGTGGCTCTCTTGCACGGTACCCTGACAATTCAATGCCATTTGTTTTAATCATCACTGACTGGTAGATTACTATGGAAGCAAATCACAATGTTGCCTCCAACTGAAAATGTGACATGAGCAGACATTTAAGGGCACTTACTGAATCTGCAGGATGAAAAACGATCTTTCCTTCAAAGACCTGTCAAAGCAATCACTTAAAATAGAAACAAGTAAAAGAAAATATCTCACTTTTAAACACATCACTGCCCACATGAGGAGGCATTTCCTTAAATAAAACCCAATGTGCTTAACTTGATATTTGCTTATTTCCCTCTCTTTTCTATCAGTGATAATTGCTGTATCCTAGATAACAAGTCACCCACTGCAGATACCTTCTCAATTCACTCAGACCTCAAAAATGAAAGTTAGAGTCCTCTTATCTTCCCCTGCTGGATGATTATTCATTAATAGTTTTGCTGTTTGATGTTTTATTCCTTTAACCATGATAGCTCTTCAAGTTCCCCCAGAGGAAAATTACCAATTAAAACTGAATTGAAAATCTTTCCTTCTGACCAGCAAGCCGATTTCCTCCAATGTTAAAATGAGATCATTTCACATTTAACTACATGCTTCAAGTTTGGAGCTGTGGGCATACCATCTAGAAATTATGAGTTAAGATTTTGAAGCCAATATCTTACAGAGTTTTATTTGACTCAACACTCATCTGATGAACTGATATTATTAGAGCATCATGGGTCGGGCACTGAAGTGTTGGATTGTGTCAGGTTTCAGCCTTGTAAAAAATGCATGAATATAATGCAGCTCTGGTATCAATAAGAGCTCTGATAGTGGTACAAGAAATCACAGAATGGTAGATTCTGAGAGGTAAGAGAGACTTTTAAAGATCTTCAAGTTGAATGTACACATTTTATGGATGAGGAAATAACTGTAAAGGTCTTGCCTATACTTCCACAACGATAAGTGGTAGGTGGAGGATGAAGAGATAGTTTTTTTGGTTCTCAGTTCCCTTATATGATAATCTGATAAAGGGAAAGGGAAATTTAATTTTTCAATTTAGATCAAGGTTTATGGAATTTAATGCATCAAAATACTCTTGGCATAAAAATTATCTACCAAAAATTCCAAAAATTGAGTTTATAATTATAATATGAAACATAGATTTCTAGGGCTTTGCAGAAAGTCTGCAAGTATGTGAACTAAGCAAAAGTTTAATAAAAGAATATTAAGACTAAGATAATTTCCACTGGCCTAGAAGAATTGCCTCTGTAGCTACCATGTCACCAGCCAAATTTAAAATGCCTTCTTTATTCTACCTGGATTTCAGAATTTAATTCAGAATATATTATGTCAACCAAGGGAAAAGCCTTAAAGAAAGAAATTATTCAAAAGATGTAAGACAATGCCACCACGTTGAATGTCCAGGTCATAGAACATTTCCAATAATCATGCACAAAGTTGCTATAAAGAAAGAGCAATAGTAGGTAAAATTAAGCAAAATGCACACACTGCCTGTGGATGGCCTGCATCTCTGGACCTGACATTCTAAGCTGGGGATGCTGTGAATTGGAGGAAAGCAGAACAGAGTAGCCAGGAAATTGATGCTGAGTTTGGAAACTTGGTATTTTAAAAAAGATTAAAGACACTGGGCATGAGAAGAATTAATTGACTTGGAGAAGAAGAAAACTTAACAATTAAGCAGTTGTTGATGTCAAATATTCAAAAGTTGTTTAGTTTAAGGCCTGGGCTACACTGGAAAGCAGTGGAAGTGTTCAAGCAGAGAAAAGAGATCTCATGTACATTATGTCCTATCATGTGATAGCTGCTTTATAGGCTTTTTATTTATTCCTTACAAACTTTCAAACTGGTCACTATTGTTATCTCCACAGGTTCAAATTTGCTCACAGAGGCAGATAAGGGATTCCATCCCTAGACTAATGAAAAAGCCATATTCTTTTCACTTTTTGATTGGATCCTTTAAGTACAGTTTCTTGCTACTTCTCAGAAACAGGCAGATGTGATTACTTTCCAATTGAGAGATTGGATTAAGTGACCTCTAAGATTGCTTTCATCTTTATCTTCCTATGATTCTTTGATTCATAACTGCAGTATTCCAGGGATGCATATTTTTTCCACTAATAGAATATATGACAATTCAATAAGAAACAGTTGGGGCAAGGGTCAAAAATCAATGAATACAGAGCATGTTAACAATGTATTTGGTCTCTAAAGTTGTTCTTGCCCATTCGTAACTATTTTCATAGTTTATTTAGAGAAATTAAAAAAAAGAAAACACCTCTGATGTGTTTAACTGTTTAAATTTATTTTCTTCCTGGTATCACTTTTTTTGCCCTCTCTTTGCATTTCAATGTTTCGGTTTCATAAAGTGCCTGGAAATCAGGAATATCTTCTTGTCAGAAGAAGCCAGGCTCCAAGTAGTGACACTTTTGGATGGTATATAAACACAGCTTTGAAGAGAAAGAAAGCGCATATTTCCAGGCAGGCAACACTAGAATAGATAGGAAAGTGGCTTAGTATAAAATCGAAATGCATTTTTTTTAAAAAAAAAGGAAAAAGAGGGAGAGACATAATGAGTTGGAAGTGTAACTGTTTCCATCAGATCATTATCAGAGAACTGATTCCAGGTTTGATCTTTGAATATTAAAAAGGAGAATATTTGAAGCAGGTATAGAAAGAAATATCATAAATGATTAAAGGACTGAGGAAAATAGCTTATGAGGAAGTGGTTAAAGATAGCTTTGCTTGGATAAAAGAAGGCTATTATGCAATATGATGGCTATATTTAAATACATTTAAGACATGGCAAAATCCTTTTGGAGAAAGTAATTTGTGCTTTGCTCTCTGTGTTTTCTTATTCCTTTTTAGGCTGTAGTTTAAAGCTTATGCCCCAGGGATTTTAGCAGTGCTGAAAGTAAAAGCTGCCTGAACTAAATAGATTTATCCTTCTTTAATCTCAGAGAAAATCTGACATGCCCATGGTAAGGAAGAGAGAGGAAAAAGGATCTTTGGGGGGTGGGGGGAAGAGAGGGAGATGGAGAGGAAGAGAGAGAGAAAGAGAGAGAGAGGAGGATATATGTGTGTATTCCCAATACTGTATATTCTCAAACATTCATCTCCACCTATTATTTTGAGTTGAACTCTCCAATATGATCAATTTAATTTTTATCCCTGAACTTGCCTGTTAGAGTATTCATCTTCTCTAGAAGGAATAGGTCTCTTTCCCATACCTTCTCATCTTTCCCATTTCTATTTCCCAGTTTCTCCCTTTAATCCCAACATCACATGCAAATAACAAGATGTTATAATTTATGTTATCAATTACCAGGAAGGGATAGCTAATTACAAATGCTTGGGAAAGAGAATAAGATACTGTGGTACATTGAATCATGCCCCTACAAAGCACATTAAAGTCCTAATGCCCACCCTGTGGGTGTGAAGTAATTTGAAAATGGGATCTTTAAAATTCCTATTAAGATGAGGACAAATTGAAACAGAGCAGGCTTTAATCCAATCTGACTGGAATCACTATAAGTAAAGGAAATTTGGACATGGAAGTGGTAGCCACAGGAGAAGACAAAAAAAAGGCAGGGCTTGATTGTCAGCAAGCTGACTTCAGAGAAGGCATGGCCTGCTAATATCTTTGATTTTGGATTTCTAGTATCCATTATTGTGAGCCAATAAATTCCTGTTGTTTAAGCCAACCACTTTGTAGTATTTTGTTATTGAAGCCCTGGCAAACTAAGAGATGCATTCAACAATCTTACTAGCTGTTGGATACAACAAGCACATGACAAAAAAAAAAACAAAAACAAAAACAAAAAAAACAAAATACAGCTACACACAACTATGCAAAAGGTGGAAAACAAAATGCAAAACACATCTGGGAGGAATAACTCCCAAGGTATATCTCAACGTGCTTCATGTATATCACCACTAATCTCTGCTACAGAAATTCAGATTTCAGGGAAGGCTCCTTAGAGAATTAAATTTTTGTGAAGGACAGTGAAGGCTGACAGGAATTGCAAGAGCTAGAAATTGGGTGGGGTTAGGGGGCAATGCAAATAACACAGAAAGGCATGGAAATAGAAAGATGTCAGGTACATTTGAGGAACAGCCCATCATCTGCTTCAGTTACAATAATGGAGCAATAAGGAAATCTATGAGGGCAGGAAAATTAAATGCCAAGACTGTTTTCTTTTTAATGTATATTAATTTATACATTCCTGAAATAAACACATCATTTTCAAGTTTTAAAAATTTACTTAAAATTATTTATACTTTATGATTATAAATCAATTAAAACATACAAAAACAATTAAAGAACAAGCACTTTACCAATACCATTTGTCTGAAAGACAGAAAACTTTACCAGAATAAATTTCCAAGGACACTCTGCTGGTTTGAATGTATTATGTCCCCCCAAACATCATTATCTTTGATGTAATCTTGTGTGGGCATATGTATCAGTGTTGATTAGACTGTAATTCTTTGAGTGTTTCCATGGAGATGCTTCCCACCCAGCTGTGGGTGATGACTCTGACTGGATAGTTTCTTTGGAGATGTGGTCCCACCCATTCAGCGTGAGCCTTGATTAGTTTACTAGAGCACTAAATAAGCTCAGACAGAAGCAGCCAGCTTGCCACAGCCAAGAGGGACACTTTGAAGAATGCACAGGAGCTGAGAGAGGAACTGCAGATAAGAGACAGTTTGAAGACAGCCGTTGAAAGCAGACTCTTGCTCCGGAGAAGCCAAGAGAGGACAAATACCACAGGAGCAACTGAGAGTGACATTTTGGAGAGAAGCTGAAGCCTAGAAAGGAATGCCCTGGGAGAAAGCCATTTTGAAACCAGAACTTGGAGCAGACACCAGCCACGTGCCTTCCCAGCTAACAGAGGTTTTCCAGACACTATTGGCCATCCTCCAGTGAAGGTACCCGATTGTGGATGACTTACCTTGGATACTTTATGGCCTTAAGACTGTAACTTTGTAACCAAATAAACCCCATTATAAAAGCCAATCCATATCTGGTGTTTTGCATTCCAACAGCATTAGCAAACTAGAACAGACGCCTTCCCTGGCCATGCTTCCTTTCCTCTCTCATCACCTGAGATAACCTCTATCCTGAAAATTATATTTATAATTTTGCTACATACATACATGCTATTAATTTTTTAAGGAAAGACTTTTTGCTTTTCCTTTTCTGTTTGGCTTTCTCCTCTCCTTCTTGTCTCCCTTAAAGACCCCCATCCCACCAGATCCCCAGGATTATACATATCATTGTGCAATGTCATAGATCAATAACATTGTTGGAAATGATTGTGGTTACAGCTAAAACTTAGACTTTATTCTACAGATTATAGATGGTGTGTGAGCAAATATTGAAGACTCATGAGCAGTGCAGTGATGTGATAAGCTATGTGCTGTAGGACAGCACCTGGCCTCAGTAGGTAGGAAGGCATGAGCCAGAACTGCAGCAGGGACAGAATTAGCTAGAGACATGGAGAACAATTAGGAAGCTATTATAATATTCAAGGCAAGAAATGATAAGGATTTGAACTTTGAATTAAGGAGAAGTGAGGAATTTACACATTATAAAACAAAAGCAATTTTAAAATTAGAATATATGTAAGAGATTAGATAGGGGAGAGAAAAAAGTAAAAAAAATATATTTTCAGATTTTAGAGGGAAAACACATCATATTTACAGATGCCAAGTTTGAGGGAAGACTTTAGTTAGGGATGTATAGTAAAAGGTAGCTCGGTGAAGTATCTATGCCATAGATCTAAATTTGGAAGTTACTTGAAATCACCAATGGAGAGAGTATATGAAGAAAAGAGAAAAAGGTTGATGAGAAAACTCTGGGGAATGCCTGCATTTGGAAGGCGAGAAAGGGAAGCAGATGGTAGACAGAGAGGTAGTAGATAATGTCACAGATTCAAAGAAAGGTGCTGTGAACTACATATCAAACGATGCAGCTGGGGCAAGGAGAATGCAAAGTAAGTAACGGTTATTGAACTCAATGATTATGTTACTTGTTGGCTTTGACTTTCAGTAGAATTTTAGGAGCATAAATTAGTTTACCAGCAGCTAAAGAATGGGTGCTGAAGAATGGGAGGCAGGATTCTATTCTATTTAAACCACTGTGTCAAAGGCATTGATATTAAAAGGAAGAATATAGCACAGAATCCCAAAGGGTCAACAGAATATTTGGAACTATTCTAGGATGGGTGAGGTGAGTTTGCTTGCAAGCACAGAGAAAAGAACAAACTGAGAGGGAAGAACCTAGACGAATCTGGGATAGTTGGCCATCTTTTGGTTTTCCTCCAAAAAATATAACATTTATGGTTTGAAGATAGCTATAAAAGAGGGAGCTTTCACAGTGTGCCAAAAAGTCCTTAGTAATTTGGAGTCATTACCCTACAAACCATTCCCTGATTCATCTGAATCTGAAACTGAAAATACAGGTGTTTAGGGGTGGGGAGGAAAGGATGTGGGAAACTAACTTGATTAGGAATTTCACCTCTTTCCATTTTGTGGTTTAATCAGGAATTTTTACAATATGCTCAGTGGTTTAGTAAGAAAATGAAGTGAGACTGAATTCTTTAGCATCTAACCATTAATGTCAAAATAAATCAGAACAACTATGCTGCTGATAATGTGTTTGGAGTAGCATCTTTGCATATAATTTTGAAGCCCAGTGTTATTTATTTAGGTTCCAAGAATTTACAAAATACATTCTCATTGAATTTCAGTATCATGTATACTTCTTCCAGAAAGGCTCCTTTTGTGTCCCATGGTTATTTGCTTCGAAGCCTTCCAATGATCATCACATAAATATAAACATTTTTAATTAGAAACACTTTTTCAATGCAAATTGACTATCAAAATGACTATGCTAGAATGCTCTGTTATACTTCCCTTTTAATTTCTAATAACTGCAATGATCTTTAATTATTTGGCATTAGATTTTTGTCCAACATACTATTGTTGATCATGGGCATTGGGGAAGCCTTACAAATGGATTCCCACATCTGTAGTATCCAATCAGGTTAATAAATAATCTTAAAAGATGTCTGTTTCTTACCAAAACAACTGCTACTTCTGCTGCATTTTCTGCTTAACATGCAGCATAAATTTCCCATTTTATAATTGGTTCTTTCGCACTATAAGTTACTGTTGATTAACCATGGCTCTTGATTAATTTCTTTTCCCTTTGTGATCTGCACTGCTCAGTCCCTCCAGAGGATACAGAATACAACCCCATGAAAATAACTTCCCAAGATGATTATGTTTATACAAGTTGAGGAAATGCTGGGCTCAAAACTCAAACAGGATTTTTTTATTTACTCATTTATTCACAAAATATTTACTGAATACCTCCTTTGTGCCATGCACTATTTCAAGTGGTACAGATACGAAAGTAAAGAAGAAAAATTTTCTGCCCTTATGAAACATATTCTAGTCAAAGAGGCAGTAATAAGCAAATAAAACTAAGTTTATTTCAGGAAATAATAGAAGCTCTGCTAGAGAGCAGCAAGGGATGAAGGGCTGTTTTGGACAAAGGGGTCAGGCAAAGCCTCTTTAGGAGGTGACTTTTGAACAGACAAACTGAATGAGGTGAAGGAGCATGTTGTGAAGATCTGGAGAAAAGCAATACAGGCAGAGGGAGTTTGAATGCAAATGTGCCAAGAGGAAAGAAGCTGGATGTGTCTGCTAAACATGGCAGGGTGTAAGAGGAAGGGATGAACCAGCTCATGTGGGGTCTTGTGCTACAGGTTCTCCCAGAACCTTTAACAGATCAACACAGAGAAGGATACATTATGTGCTGGTTTGGATATATTATGTCCCCCAGAAAAGCCATGTTCTTTAATGAAATCTTGTGGGGACAGACTGATTAGTCTGTTGATTAGAGTGGAAAATCTATTAAATTATTTCCATGGAGGTGTGGACCTTGCCCACTCAGGGTGGGTCTTGTTTAGTTCACTGGAGTATTTAAGAGAGAAGCTAAGAGCCAACACAAACCCAGATACTTGCTGATGCTTGGAGAGTCTTGGAGATGTAGACAGAAGGACATTTGGAGATGCTAAGCTAAGAGATGAAGCCCAGAGTTTGCCCCAGAGAAGCTAGGAGAGGACCCCCAGACGCTTAGAGAGAAACTCCCTGGGAGAAAGAAGCAAGGACTCACAGGAGCTGAGAGGAACTGAAACACAACCCGGGACTAGCAGATGCCAGCCACATGCCTTCCCAGCTCTCAGAGGTGTCCTGGACACCATCAGCCTTCCTTCACTGAAGGTATCCTCTTGTTGACGCCTTAGTTTGGATACTTCTATGGCCTTAGAACTATAAATTTGTAACCTAATAAATCCCTGTTATAAAAGCCAATTCATTTCTGGTATTTTACACAACAGCAGCATTCGCAAACTGGAACACATTACTAAGCATTTCTAAAACTAACTTCACTCTACAGTTTTTTCTTTTTTTGGTAAAAACAAACAAACAAACAAACAAAAAACAACTCTATCAGCAAAATCAAACTTCAAGGAGGCATGATCTACTTACTATGCTCCCCTCCCTTTCCAAATCTGGCTTCCACTAAGAATTATTTTAATAATAAAAAATAAGCGTTATGTTGTTTTTGTGGCAACTGACACTTTTAGTTTAAGCTTAGGAACACAGTAGTAACAAGATGACCTGGAATGTCATGTTTTTAAAATTTTAACAATATTTGTTGAGCATATAGGATGCTACAGGGCCTCATTAAAATTGACACTACTATAATTTGTGGCAGTTTGTGATGAAGATGCCACAGCCCATAGAAGGAAGGGACTGCCTTAGCCTTGTGGATTCACGAACATCTGCATGGAATCTATGCGATCCCAGCTGGGCCCTAAAAGATATATGGAGATGGTAGAGTTGAAGGAAGAGGGTACTGAAATCAGAAGAGGGAGAGAAGAGCATGACAAAAAGCATTAAAAAAGGAAAATCCAAGGCATATGCAGGTTATTGGGAATAGCCAATGAAATAAGGTGAGAAAAGTAAATCGAACTTAATCACAGAGGCCCCTAAATGCCAGGCTAAAGAATTTAAGCATTACATTGCAGATAGAGGGGAGTGACATGATCAGTGTTGAACTTTAGGAAAAATCCGTTAGTTGGAATGTGTAAAAGAGAATGGAAAGTAAGGGGTTAGAGAAAAGACAACAATTAAGAGACCACTTCAATGATCCAGGTGAAAAGTAATAAAGGTTTGGAGTAGAACAAGAGAAACAGGAATGACTAAGACTCCATATATAAAAGATAGGGAGGGTGAATTAACATCTTGGAGAGCCCACCCTTTAAGAAGTACATACAGAAGTAGCAATTATGACCTGTGACACTCAGGAGAGAGTGTAGTGTTTCATTCTCAGAAACATTTTTTTCTCTTCTCCTTCCCCTCTACTGAAACAGATAATCAGGCTGAGAGTAACAGAGCCATCAGTTTTGACACTTGCAACAATTCTCTGTAATAATTCTTGAAATGACTGTGTTCAATGCCAAACAGATGGCTGTCAGAGAAGAGTACAAAGTGTCACTTGGAGTCAATCAAAGTAATTGCTTGGTGTTAACTTTTTTGATTAAAATAAAAAGTGTTTCAGTAGTTTCATTCTAGTAGAACCAAGAAAATTCTAAAGGCACCACGGTTTCTTTTCTCTATCCATTTGGTTTGTGCTTTGTTGCACATCAGTCAGAAATCACATTCTGTATCAGCTCTTCTGTTCAATTGAGTAAGACACAAAGACATAGAGATTGAGAAAAGAAGTATTTTTTCCAATTTACTCTTTCATTCAGGCTCCTCCTAAATTGCTTAGAGCTCTTCTTCAAATTCAGACTGTTGGAAATAGAAGTGACCCATAGAGATCATCGGACCCAACCCCTTCGTTTTTCAGATGCAAAAGCAGAGGCCTCCAAAGGAGGACCAGGATCTCAGTAGTCGCCCATGGGGTGCAGAGTTAGGATTGTGTGCAGAGCAATTAGATTGATATTCTTCAACTCTTATGCAATGAAACAGACTCTCTTCTGTCATGTCTATTCCTAACAGAGAAGAGGGAGACCCTTTCTAACTCCCCAGGTATAACACCCAGTGAGGACAATGGAGTCCAGCCTATGCCAGTGGGGCAATTGCTCAGTGGGCTGGGAGGGAAAGGGGCCGGAGACCATGCATACATGACTCATTGTCATCTCTCTGTTCCCCAGCAATCCCCAGGGCATTTTAGTACCTCCTCCTAGACAATTATGGTGTGCAATTAGTCTTTCCGAAGCTGCCACTGTGGTTGCTGCTATAACAACTCACAAGTTTCTGAGAATTCCAGGATAATTCCAGGATATGGAACAAGTGAAATTAATGGATGGGATCATAGCACACTCATGTGTAAAGCATCAATGGAGCTCATATAAAGTTAATAATAAAAGTTACCATTTATTAAGCACTATTATGTCACAAATGCTGAACATGTCACACCAATAATCCTCTTTAGCTTCCACACCACTCCTATGAGGTAAGTATGAAAGATCCATTTTGCAAATGGGAAGACTCAGAGAAAACAGATAACACACCCAAGCTTACATGGGTAGTATGAAGCAGAGATAGAATCTGAATCCAATTCCTTCCTACTTCTAAGTCTGTGCTCTTAAAAACTGGGCTGTAATTTCTTTTTCTACATTCAGTGTTGTAGAATCTATACAGAATTCTATATAAAATTCAACACTACAAGAATCTATATAGAATACAGCACCTGCCCACATAGCCTTATGCTCTACCTGGGACAGCACAATATATCCAGAACAATCAGAAAAATATGCAGTACTTGTCTTAAATGAAAAAAAAAGTTTTTAATCTAACGAGTTAGTGTGGGCTTAGGCTTAGACTGATCACACATCCCAGTTTTCTTGGGATAGCCCTAGTTTAATGTCTATTACCCCAGAAGGATTTTAGATGGAGGGAAGGAGGTAGCACATCCAGGTAGAGCATTAAAACAGAAAGAAAAAAAGACAGACAGGGATTTGTGGATTTTGTATGTTTGTTGCATGTTACATGTTTGCTGCATGCTTGTGTTTAATGGGTATTTATGTGAAAGAGAGGTGAAGAGGTGAGTGAATGAGAGAAACAAAGAGGGCCTGCTCTAAGGGGTGACAGGAAATGAGGCAGAGGTGAGAGGAGCTTGCTAGCCAGCAAAGAAAAGCCACTGCACAATTGTATGATTCTGTGTGATATACTATTCTATGTGAAAAAATATACTACGCAGGGTACATTGAAGGTGAAAGATTGGAGGCAGAAAAGCCAGAGAACAGACTACCAAAATAATCAAGGTATGAGGCAAGTAAGATGGACGAGGGTGGCAGAGAGAACTTGTGACACACCGAGGAGAAGAAATGCCATAATTTCAGTCAACAGGCAAGTAATTAAAATTTGCATTATTGCTTATGATTCCACTGCCCCAACCTGTAGATGTTATCATCATGGGCAATGACAGAACAAGAGAACTTGGCTTAATGCACTCAGGGAGCCTTGGAGCCAAGTGACACCCAAATAAAATTAGGGTATATGTTACCAAAAAGTTTTTATACTAGTTAAAAAAAGTGATGAGAGATTTGTATCATTATATACCACTGAAAATATAGGCAAGCTCATCTGCTATCAGAGGCAACTTAATTTCAGCAAAGCAGGATAAGGTCATATTAAGTGAATTTTTCTAACTTAAATCTTGTTGGTTTTAAGTAATTTTTGCATTTGTTTTAAATAATTTGTACATGTGTTTTGACTTTATAGTTGTATAAGAGTCAAAAGCACAGGGACTTTATACCTGATTTTATGTTTGGACGTATATAAATAACACTATAATAAAAACAGTTTAAGTCAAAAATGAAGGTCTGCAATAACTATTTTTTTCTTACAAGATTTCTACATATGGCTCAAGTTTGACAAACAGTAATCTAATAAAAATAAGAATTTTTTGTACATCTCTGGCTTTGACAATGACACAGTTATTGGTGCTCTCCAACTGAATAGTTCAAGTGAACTGGTGGATTGGAAATCAAGCTGCCAAAGGATAGGAAGAAATTAAGGGATTAAAATGTTACAGCAGCAATTGAGGCGGTAACAAGTGAGTGTTGTGTATTCCAAGTTCTGAAGGAAGAATTTAAAATGAAGAAATATAAGTAATAAAACGAACCGCATAAACTATGATTGGTACTCAGGCCTTGGTACAATAGCTGCATTGACCAGAATATGAGTTTTGTGGTTATGTGGTAGACATTACATATATTTTTTTCCCAAAAGGTAAATATATTAATAGGCAGGAATTCACTTATTGCCAAATTAATGAATGGCACCCTGCAAGATACATTAAGACAAATGTCAAGATACATGAAAGACAACCCAGTCACTATATCTAATTATCCAAAACCACACAAATCAAATAACAACAACTACTTGGGTCATAACCATGTGAAGTGCCATTAATACCAGGGGCTGATTTTAAGACTTTCAGTCAGGTGATAGTTCACAGTTGCTTCAGAACCACATGGCTAAAATACTTCCTTTCATGCTTTCATTCCCCTCTTCTAAATAAAACCAAATAATTCTTTGAAATCTAGTTGTCAAAAATATGGTTAAGGCATCATGAAGAATTGACTCTGTACAAGCAAGATTGTGAAGTTAATCTAATGGTGAACATCTTTACATAAAAATTTGAGGCTAAAATTTATCAGGACTACTATTTTTTTGTTGCTGTTGTTTGAGAGGACTGTATCGTAATGGATGTCATTCCAGTATAAGAGGTACTAGCTGTCTCTCATTTTACCTGAAAATACTTTCTATTGAAGAAAGAGTAATATAAAGACAATGGCTGATTAAAAACCCAAACACATATTATTAGCCTATAGAAGTCCATTATTCAAAAAATTAGTTTTTTTTTCTATTCCTATTAGACAGCATTGTGCACAGTACACAGAAAATTCTACATGAGATAGTGTTTACGTAATTGGGAGGCAGACCACACTCTACCACTTGTTACCTGTGTTACCTGGTCAAGTAACATAATTTCACAAAACTTTCATTTTGTCATCTTTAAAATGGGGTTGATAATAGTATCATTATATACAGGTTAATGTGAAGGTTAAATACACATACATACAGATGCACAAACACACACACAGTATGTTTAGCATACCTATATATTAAGTACTTGATAAAGAGTAGCTGTAATTATTGGTGGCATTCTAAATACTGATAATTATTTATTGAATGAGTGGCAATGAAATAATCTTCAAATTATCTTTGCTAATGGTTAATGAATTTTCAAAAATATACAATGTAAATTAGAATTATCTTTATAAAAATTAGAGTTTGCAGTAATGATTTCAAGAAATATGATTGATATATAGGAAAAATGCATATCACCTCCTCTCTATATATATTATTCTTAAATTTACAAATCAAATTTGATGTACTGCTCAATTGAGCTTGATTTTTTTAAACAGGATTTTTTTTTTTAAGGTTTTTTCCACCTGATTTTTTAAAATTCAGTTTTATTGAGATATATTCACATACCATACAATCATCCATTGTGTACAATCAGCTGTTCACAGTACCATCATATAGTTGTGCATTCATCACCCCAATCTATTTTTGAATATTTTCCTTATACCAGAATCAGAATCAGAATAAAAAATTAAAATTAAAATTAAAAGAAAAACACCCAAATCATCCCCCCATCCCACCTTATTTTTCATTTAGTTTTTGTCCCCATTTATCTACTCATCCATTCATACACTGGACAAAGGGAGTGCAATCCACAAGGTTTTCACAATCACACGGTTACCCCTTGTAATCTTCACTGTTACACAATCGTCTTCAAGAGTCAAGCCTACTGGGTTGGAGTTTGGTAGTTTCAGGCATTTACTTCTAGCTATTCCAATACGTTAAAACCTAAAGAGGGTTATCTATATAGTGCGTAAGAATGTCCACCAGAGTGACCTCTCTACTCCATTTGAAATCTCTCAGCCATTGAAGCTTTGTTTCGTTTCTTTTTGCATCCCCCTTTTCATCAAGATGTTCTCAATCCCATGATGCCAGATCCAGATTCATCCCTGGGAGTCATATCCTGTGTTGCCAGGGAGATTTACACCCCTGGGAGTCAGGTCCCACACAGGGGGAAGGGCAGTGAGATCACCTGCCAATGTGGCTTAGTTAGAGAGAGAGGGCCACATTTGAGCAACAAAGAGGCACTCAGGGGGAGACTCTTAGACACAATTATAAGCAGGTTTAGCCTCTCCTTTGCAGTAACAAGCTTCATAGGGGCAAGCCCCAAGACAGAGGGCTCAGCATGTCAAGCCGTCAGTCCCCAGTGTTCGTGAGAACATCAGCAACAATCCAGGTGAAGAAGTCCAACACCTCCACATCCTCCACCAGCTCCTCAGGGGGACCCTGAATGTATATTCTTATTCTCCACCCAAATTACTTTGGGATGTATTGCTATTTCACTCTAACCTATACAGACCTACCATATCTCACTTCCTATTCAAAGTTCCATGTAATTGTGATGTTTGAACAAACTGACTATAGATGTTATATTGTTTAAACAGGATTTTACTGTCAAATATTGCTTGCTTGCTTTTATTATTTCCTATTATTTAATACTTATTTCTTTTATGTTTCTATTCCATGGCTAATTTAATCATATTTATAACAAAACAACTAAGTCATTCAATCTTATAATTCATCTCTGTCTCCCTGAAATAATCACTAAATTATGATGTTTTGCTATAATACTTTCAATAAAAAATTCATCAAAATATTTATACCTTGAATAACTTTAAGTATGAAATTTCCTATAATTGAGATAATAATAGAGAAGTTGGATGCAGAATAAATTATTAATACGCATAATGGTTTTTAAAAAGAAATGATGTTGCTCTTTTATTATTATACTAGCTTCTTATTTCCTAGAAATTGCTTATTTAAATTTATTTATCCAGAAATTGCTAGCTGATTACTTAAGTATAACCCATGTTTTACTATGTTGATAAATATAAACTAGAGCAATTGCATATAGGTATAAATTAAACAAATATATAAGTTTCTATCTCCTCCCTTTACTCCTCCATACATGGGGAAATTTATATGTTTCTAAATTAACATTAACTCTTCAAAAAATTCTGCAGACCCACAATATGCTGAGTATTTTCATTAAACACTTTTGAACAGAATGCCTTTATTTTATCTGTTGGTCAAAATGTATAGTGCTTAAATTGCCTAGTTTCCTAAGAAGAAATTTTCAAATTGTGTTCCCCAGGTCACTAATGTTCCGTAAGTATAAGTTAACAGGCATGCAGTGCTGGATTAACAAAGCTAGGTAAGTTTTTTATGGTGGAGCTTTCCTAAGATTTACACATACTCTAAATGAGTTAGGGGCCTTCGGGGGTTGGCAACATGATATTCCTTTGACTTGGGTGATCATTTCTTAGATGTTTACTTTAAAATTATTTCAAAAAAATGCACATTTATATTTCATTCTTTTTATTGTTAACATTAATATCTTAAAAGTACTCTAATATATTGTGATATTCTAAGGAGATACAGGCTATCTAGAGAATTTTTATTCTTGGAACCCCTGTTAATATCAGAAAGGTACCTCGTGTTCAGAGGAACATGAGTTAGGATATATTGCCCTATAAGAATTCAGAAAAAAGTTTAAAGGTACAGACTAATTAGAAGCCAAAATATTTACTTAACTTAGGATTCACCTGGCAAGATTATGAAGGCTTACAAAGGTAAGTAGATAATCAAGGCAGATATGTAAATAATTCTTGTTAGATTGTATTGTTCTCATATACATATATTTAGTTAGGTATCATTTTGTTTTGATTTTTAACCTAGATAAATGTCAATTCTCTTTTCACTTGGTGTAGGATAAAATCCAGAGCTCTCTTGAAACTGTATAGATCCTAATCTATCACTAAAGGAAAACAGTGTGGATAATACCACTGCCCTCATTATTTCTTCTTGCTTTTTTTTTTTTTTTGTGGGTGGGGGCTAGGGAGGTGGCTTTACTTTGAAGAAAGGTAAAAAATAACCCACTATTCTAAAATAACATATTGTTCTCATTTCTTTAGAACCAAAATGTCTTTTTTTGATCAAGAATAGACTCTTTTATCACACATCACATCATGTTAGTCTTTTCAACTATTTTCCAGAAAACACTCTCCTAATTTTTGTTATTCTTTAGATATATTCCCCAAAAGAATTGATGTATTAATTTTGCTGTGTTGAATAAGCATTGTGTTTTTCACTATAGGAAACCGTAAAGACATCAAACATTTCTAAAAGACAAAACCTGCTCAAATAAATATACCCCACCTCCCCCTCGTCCCGAATTTCCTACAAACTGCCTATATAGTAGTTTTAGAGCTTCTTAACAAGTGGGGGAATTCTGTTGATGAGATTTAAACACAATTGTTGGGGAGAAAATTTCCTCTTAAGTAACATTATTTAAAAAAAAAAAAGGTTTCTGGTAAATGAGGATCACACCAGTGAAGAGGAAAGAGCATCAGGGAACCAGACTTGAGCTTGGTGCGGTCACTAACTAGTGATGGGCACTTAACTTCACAGAGTTTAACAAAAATATTTGAAAGAATTGGCCTAGATACTCTCTAGACCTAACACCAATTTTACCTCAACATTTTTATGATTGACCTATATAATTTTCTCTGAATTCCTAACTCTCCCTCATTCAGCATGTACTAGGGACTTTGTTGGGTGCTGGAAAGATGAATGGAAAGATCCTTGCTTTAGGGATCAAAGACTAGAGGGAGAAAAGATATCTAAATAATTGCTGATATTAAGACCTCAGGCTGATTTTCTACACAGTGATATTCAATCTTACAAAAGGAGCAATGAACCATCACAGAAAAGTTTTCATCTAGGGTGGACTTTATAAGTACGGGGTGGTTTATTTTTAGGGAAGGGAATTGCTCAGCAGATGAAGGGACAGAGTGTGCAAAGAAGAGTGGCTGGCTTCAATGATCTGGAGGGATGTTTGGGAGGAGAAGCACCATGGAGAGAGGAAAGGCCACGGGATCCAGCTATGAAGCTATGACAGGCCACTGAGATGCTGTCAAGCAGGTGGGGGACAGATCAGATGTAAGTTTTGAAACATCAGCTTGAGCAGCTCCACTGAAGGTGGGCTCCAGGAAGAAGCAGTAGGGAGAGGGAATCTGGTGAGAGATGCAAAGGGCCTAAGACAGACTCGAAGAAGATGTTGACGTTCTGTGTTGTTAACAGAAAGGAGATCTGCCTGTCTTTAGACACTAGTGATATCGGTGTCAATGTTGGTATTTTGTTGGGAAAAATTAGAGATCCTGACTTGTATTATTTGATCCAAGAGTAGGCTATCACATCCTCCTACAGAGAGGAATTAAAGTTGAACTTGTATGTTTGGCCCAGGTTCTCAGAAAATACTGTGCCTATGCTTGAGTATTTAACCAAAGACCTACCTGAATCCCCTGACTTCTTTCCAAGAAAGCATGGAAGAGAAAACCCAGACTTAGACAAGTGAGAGTAGCAAGTCACGAACTGCCAGCCTCTACCAGAGAGCAAAAATGTTACAATAAGAACCCAAATTCATGCTTTTCCTGATGTCTCCTGTTGATCGTCACCTGTGACACAGACTCTAGAAACCATCCTCTAATCCACTAGAGACTTAAATTATTTCCTCTTGAGTTCTGGCTTATAAAAGTGTTTAAGTAACTAGGCTCAATCATTCATTTATGTCCATGGACTGTAACATGCAATATAGGAAAGCCTAAACGGTTTTAGGGAGGCATTTGTACACTGGGGAGATCTGCTCTGCTACTTAGAAATATTTTAAAATTCTAATCAACTCTCACCTCCATGTATATTCTGTGGATAATATTGATGATGTTTTATGCATTCATTTAGAAACTTCTGATGGAAATGTTGTACAGTTCATTTTAAAAATCCTCTGATAATGCTATACGCTGTTCTGTCATCCTCTGTTAAATATAAAGTAAAATAAAATAAAACCTGGCTGGCTGCTCTTGCTCAATATAATAAAATGCTGTAACACTCTGTTTTTCATCTTTTTCTGAAGAATTGAATACCTTCAGAGTAGTATCTGCGAACACCACACTGTATCTGCACACTTTCATATACGTGTATGAAATAATCACTGCTACACTTTCAAGCTCATTACAGCCTCATTTCAAGTTCCAGCTGGGAATTAGACTTAAATTGAGATTGAAATAGGTTTTGTTATCCCTATTGTGCTGCTTAGAGGAAGATGCTTCATGATAATAGGGAGAGTGATTGCCTCTGGGACTGAAAACACAGAGATTGAGATATTTCCACACATACACACACACCCTTGAAAATCAGATAATTCCATAGATAGTCCACAGAGTCCTCCCCCCACCCCCCTTTCTTGAGAACTGATGCAATAGTGGGTGTCTGCTTGCCTGGATTGAGGATCTGCAACATGTATTTTAATATTTTTTGATCCATTACCAAAACTAACAAAGCTGGTTAGTCACAAAAGTTTCCTAAATCATGCTTAAAAACATTTACAGACAAATACATTATTGGGCATCAAGTATTTAGGAGATGTTCGTAACAATGCACATAAGGGACTTTTAATCTTTATTATGTACTGTCTGTAAAAGGGGAATAGATGAAAGTCTGTATACCTGCAATATCTTATTCAGAATGATTTATTCTACTGAGTTTGGATGAATGCTTTAAAATCAACCATTTTTAACTACATCATTAGCTGAAGATTGCCTATTAAGGCAGTTTATGATACGAGTGATTGTGTGTGTATGTATTTGTAAAGAAACCTATTAAGTAGTTTGAACCTTCTAGATTCTTGAATTTGCCTCATTAATTCAATAATTTTTTGTGGACCTAGTCTGTATATTTACAATTCCAGAGTAACAAGAAGCAGGGAGCTAACTAATTATGTATGAAGGAATAATCAGGTACACCATTTTCAATAGCTTAGTATATTAAAGTTGGCTTGATGGTTAAATAGATCACTATTTCTTAATGTTGGCATCACCAACTTCCTGAAGTACCTAAAAAGGGATTCAAACTCTGCATGATTCTTGTCATTTATGAGGACACACATGACTCTGAGCTACAGAAGGACTCTGAACTTTTCATCCAGAAGCCATGGAAAATACAACCATTGACCTCAAAATTCATAAAGTAAGGTACATCTTTTTCAAAAAGGAGACATATTCTATCCTTCACCTGATTCTTACACACATTCTAAGGCTAGATGAGATTAGTGCCCATTAAATTCTTAAAAATAGTAACAAAGGGAGTAATATTGGTTTTTGAGTTAACTCAAGGAAATTGTTATACACATCATATCCTAAGCCATTAGGAATAATAATCATTTTATATCTTAAATGTTGTGGATAGCATTTCTTCAATGTTATATAAATCTTATTCAATTTCCTACAAATTTTTTTTTTTCCAGAAAGCTTTTTCTATGGAAAGGAATATGAGTCCTTTAATAAAACAATAGCAACAAAAAAGCAATTAGTATTTCAATGGTTTGTGAGTTAAAAACATTTTCTTTTAAATGAGAGTCTTAAACTAATAAATACTGCTACTATAAGTAAATTTGATGTTAAAAATAGTCAAGCTACAGAAGATAAACTGCTAAATGGTGTCTCACTTATCCAAAATGGTAAATTTTGAAGGAAACTTGTGATTGGGAAATTAGTCACAATAGTTTATGGAGCAGAGACTATAAAAACAGAACGAGATGATGGGGTACCTGTAAATAGCTCATTTCATTAAGGAAGTAAGTGGTAGGAAGATGAAGAAAATCAGATTTCAAGGACTTTGATTCCCAGGACAATCTAAGCTCCAGGCCCCAAGAAGCTACTATTTGGATGTTTTGGACACTAACAAAGTGCCATAATGTCACTGGACGCAACTTAGCCTAAACATGGGCAAATATTTTACAGGGAATTGAACAGCCTCAAGTGTTAAACTGGCAAATCTAAATCTGCAAACAGTGGATAACTTTAATATTTTATGTCTGTGTTTATAGTATGATATACTGATTAAGTTGGATGTCTACTATCCTCCAGTTACCTTTGGAAATCTGAACAATACTAGTGACAAGGAGAAATTAAGGAGACACGTCAACTTCTAGCTGCATTTTGCAACTCAAACACACCTTTTTCTCTTGTCCTGATCACTTGGGAATCCTGAAGGTTCTGATTAGATAAAATTTCACCCTTTACCTGTCAACTACACAAATGACAGAGAAGAAAAATCCTAAGGAGACAAGCTTTCCTCTTAATTTGTATTATATGCTTTGTGATGTCAGGGTACCCATATTCTAGCATTACAGGCATCATGGAAATAGTAATTACATCATGATAATATGGAAATATATGAATACATCATCATATATCAAGTCAACAATTGAGAAATGTAGCATAGTTCACATGAACCTTCATGATGATAAAATAATCCATTTTAACATGAGTCTATTATAAATAATTATAAACTTTTTTGATCTGCATTATTTTATTTAACTTATCCTAAAGCTACAGAAAATTAGTCTATAATCAAATGTTTCATTAGCTGTATTTATGTGACGATGAACTAAAGCAAAGTAGCTGAAACTGCCTTTTATCATCTATTTCACCTAAGATTCAAAAAAGATAAAATCTTACTAGCTATTCCATGTGTAAAAGATAGATTGACACATACATTTTTGTTGGACTTGAAATTAAGCGGTCAGTTGGAACAGACATTAAAATTAGCAAAGACCCATAGGTGAACACCAGAAATAAATTTACCTCGGTATTAAGATTACGGAAAGTCTTACATACACACAGGCAAACAATGAAGGCATAAAATCCATAGAAGGCATAAAATCCATACCTGGCAGTGATTTCTTTGAGCTACTGATACTTAAATTATATAAAAGCTTGCTTTCTATTTTCTAAAATTTTCTGCAAATCCACTCCTCTGTTTGTGGAGTACTTTTTTTTTTTTTAAAATCAAATGTTATTAGAATCGCCAGTGCCTAAGATTTAGTAATTTTTTTTTAAATCATTTAAATTTTATCAGTCCATTATTCTACAAGGCCCAACTCAATTACCCAGACAGAGGGAGCATCTGATGATGCCTTTCTCCTTCTGCAAGCACTTTCAGAACTTTCTGGGTGCAACCAGATGGCACTCACCACATGCAGCCCTGCATGTTTGCATTTGTGTGTCTTGTCTCTCTGACTTGAGTTTTTTATTTATTTTTATTGAGATATATTCACATACCATGCAGTCATACAAAGTGTACATTCAATTGTTCACAGTACCACTACATAGCTGGGCATTCATCACCAAAATTAATTTTTGAATATTTTCATTACCACACACACAAAAATAATAAGAATAAAAACTGAAGTGAAAAAGAACAATTAAAGTAAAAAAGAACACTGGGTGCCTTTTTTTGTTTTTTTTTTTTGCATTTTTCTACTCATCCACCCATACACTGGACAAAGGGGAGTGTGGTCCATATGGCTTTCCCAATCACATTGTCACCCCTCATAAGCTACATTTTTATACAATCATCTTCAAGATTCATGGGTTCTGGATTGTAATTTGATAGTTTCAGGTATTTACTGCTAGCTATTCCAATTCATCAGAACCTAAAAAGGGTTGTCTATATTGTGCGTAAGAGTGCCCACCAGAGTCACCTCTCGGCTCCTTTTGGAATCTCTTTGCCACTGAAACTTATTTCATTTCCTTTCACATCCCACTTTTGGTCAAGAAGATATTCTCCATCCCATGATGCTGGGTCTAGATTCCTCCCCGGGAGTCATATTCCACGTTGCCAGGGAGATTCACTCCCCTGGGTCTGACTTGAGTTCTTTTAGGGTAAGGGACCTATTTACCTAAAGGGCCTGTACCAAGGACCAGCATGCAAAAGCACCACTTGTATCAAGGCGCCTCAAGAGTGCAGGAGTAAAGTGCTGCTCTCTTTAGTACTTGTATTTGCTAGCTGCTCAGTAAGTAAACGCATTTGATTAAAATTGATTGTGCCTTAGTAAATACCAGAAGCTCATTAGCACAATGCTGATATTTTAGAATAATAAGTTATTTGTATATGGATTTGATATTTTAATCAGTTCATGCTGCCCAAAAGACCTAAAATGAGGAATAATTCTGATTTCTCAGACTCACTCAAATACAACAATCCCTCATTTTCAAAAACGTTTTTAAAATAAACAATGCTCTTTCACTGGGCTATTATTTTTCAGATCATGTTTTTTTTGTTTCCTTAGGGCACCTTTGAGGAAGTTATTTTAGGATCAGTCTGTTCTCTATTACAACAGCAAACAACAGTACAAGAGGCTAGATACTCTCCAGTTTAACATTATGTTTAAAGTACTGTGGAATTTATATCCCACTCTGGCCTGACAATTTGAATGGACTACTCAAAAACCAAAAATGTTTGAGAAAATTTAAGACAAAATTGTTTTGTTTAAACAAAAAAAATAAAAAAGAAATTCTATTTATTTTGCAGAAGTGATATCTCTTATCATTTAAAAAATTTAATCCAACACTTAAACTGGCAGGAGACAGTTTGTGGACAAAAGAGGATTATGGCTGTGTGTAGCAAAGCAGATGTCCAGTTCTAAGAAAGCTTTCCCTGATTCTAAGCATAAAGAATGAAGGTTAGTTTGAGTTGAACAATAATAGTGTTTACAAGTATTGAGAAAGACCAACTAAAATTGAAAATAATGGGGAAGATTAGGATTTTTTTTTTTTTCCACAGATTTCTAGTCTGAATATACTGTCTTGAATATTTTAGTCTGATGAAATCAGTTATAAAGGGGAAAAATGCAGGCAGGTTAGAAATCACCTAGGAAACTGATTTATTTATGGAGGGAAAAGGGCTTTAAACCTAGAAAGTTTTAAAATTCACTTTTCTTGTTTTTCTCTAAGGTCATTGCTTTCTCAGAGATCATAACTTGATAAAGTAATCCCATTTCATTATTTATTGTCAATATGTCCCAGTCTTAGGCCTCTAGCAAAACATGCTGAAATTTCTCAAGTAATCAATTGATTTTGTTTTTAATTAAGAAAAAGCAAAGCTCTTGCAGGGGGAATCTGGATTTCCTTAAGGTATCCCTCTGGTGGTAACACCTTTTCTCTCTGTAGCTCCCTGACTGTGCCCACACTTTTCTCATTTCTCTACTCTTCACCCTCAAGGAATAAATTGCTCCTTATCTCTGATTTAAGGCTTAATCCACCATTATCTATTTATATGTGATTTACCCCAATGGGTTTTGAGCTTCCTGGGGGCGGGGAATACCTCTTATTTCATATGTACATCATCAATATGAAGCACAGTGCTTGGTAAATAATTTGGTCTTACCTCAGAAGGTCGTACGTTTCTTTGATCTAAGGGATTGTTCACAACCATCTACTTCTTATGGTAAATGCCTTAAGCCAAAGTGGAATAATGCCATTCTATACAATTAAATACTCATGTAGAAACAATTAAAAGAGTTGTGGCTGGCCAGGGTCAAACTTACTTAAGCCCTGTGTCGCAGAAAGAAACATAGCACGGAAGTAGGTCACCGCGGTACTATACAAGTTGTGTTATGTGGTGGTAGGTAAACTCTTAAGATGGACATGGCTCCAGCTCCACCAATGGCATAAAGTACTGCCAGCTCAGGAATCTGATTCTCTCTTCCCTTTCTCACCTCTACTTTGGGTAAGCCTTCATGAGGAACAGGTGGGTGCTGAGTAAATGCAACTATTCACTGAGATCCTGTTATTTTTGACATCTTTGCACTGTTTGTTTAGTGGGGAACTGAAATGAACTTGAACCAAGTTCAAATCATCCATCTCACCAATTTTTCAAGCTTGGTCAAGACTTTGTGTTCTGGTTTAGCCCAAGAATCAACCACAATTAAGTTCTAGAGGGGCTACCTGGCTATGCACAGATGAAGAATTTCTAGTTTTTGTACTTTCCATAATTTTCCAATGCAGGTCCCTCCATGCCCAAAGAAACCATCCCATGGAATTTCTAATTTTAAATTCTTATTCATTTATGTTTATAAATCTTTGGTTGCTAAGTCCTAAATTATCTATTAATTATTTATCACTGAATAGAAGTATGTTATATTATGAAATTCATACCCATTTCTTAAAACACAGAAAATATTTAATACTCATTCAAGCCACCATACTTACCTCAAGGATAGAGCCAATAAGAATAAAAATATATACATATATATTTTATTGAAGAAATCACATACCTCAGTTGAGCTTGGGAAAAACCTTGCTAGACAGCATTGTGTGTTACAAGACACTAATGTTTCAATTTATTAATCAGTGAGACAAAGTTCTTTTAAAGGGTCAAGTGCTTTATGGATCCAGGAATAACAAAGATAAACATAATTCAAGAAAGCCTAAGCACTGCGAAGCAAGACCCCAGAGTCAGACTGCCTAGGTTCCATCATCTCCTAGCTATGAGGCCTTGAGCAAGTCATTTCACCCCTCTGTGGCTCATTTTAAGACTTAATCTATAGGATTAAAATAGGTTTAGGGAAGATAAAAATTGTAAAATGCTTACAAAAGTGCCTGGTACATAATAAAAACTATATGACTGGAAAGGAAGGAAGGAAAGAAGGAAGGAGGGAAGGAAGAAGGAAGGAGACAGACTTTTGGCCTATTTTACCTTGTGTTTGTCATATTTTATTTAGAACTTGGTGTCCAATTTTGCTTATCACTATTTATAAGGGGCATTTAAAATGAAGAATACATTGAGAGATGGTGGCAATATCTTCCAAGAAGAGAGGGAGGATTTGTACCTTAATTTAAAAAAATTAAGCAGAACACAGCAATGTTATCTAAATATTTGACAGGTTGACATAAAAGGAGGAGACACTTATTTATCCTATATTGATCCAGCCAGATGAGTGGATTAATTATTGGAAGTTATGGGGTGACACATTTCAGCTTAATGTGAAGATAAGTTTTATAAAATGTATAGCTGTCTATGCATGGAGTGGGTTGATACACAAAGTAAAAAACTCCCTGCCATTGGACACATGCAAGTAAAGGTTAGCTGACAATCTGTCAGGGATGCTGCGTAAAGAAATGCTGCCTTGGTTGGCAGGGTCACTAGGTTATCTCTAAAGTCTTTTCTAAATGTTTCAGTCTTAAAATACCATTAGCAGAAAAACACACAAATACATAGAAATGGAAGCAGTTAGAACTCTTTTAGGAGAATAACCATCAAGGTTTGAATAAATATTTTATTCTATTATAAAAATTGTTGGTCCGTTACAAACTCATGAAAATAGTGAGCAAAGGAATCTATCTGGCATATTTTGGCGACGTTCATGTGTCAATGAACAATTACTTATTCTTCTTTTGTCAATTTGTCTATTTTAATTAGATATAAAAATGTCATTATTTTTCAAACTAATATCAGTGGCTGAAACAGTAGCATAAGAAAAAAGCACCTATCTAAGGAATCATAATCATTGAGTCATTTGAATTAAATTGCAATTTGCAAACAAGACCAAATTAGGTCTTTAACATTAAAAGGACATTAGTACTTTTTTCTTAATAGCTATAACTTTTGTCTCCAAACCAAGTCAAAGAAAACTATTAAAAAAAGGTTCATCACAATCACTTTTCAATTTCAGTTTCTTTATTTGGATCATAAGTCTTGCAAGGCTGCCAAATTCATTTTGTCACAAAACACTTCTCTAAGTGGCTTGTGACTATTTTCTCAAACAAGAGTCTGAACCTTGCTCTAGCAATTCTATATAAATTTTCATTGTTGCTCACAGAAGCATATCTTCTCACAGTGAACACCCTATTCCACTCCAATATGCCTGTCCTTGCCCACCATCACACCTGGGAGAACCATTGACCCTTTTATATCAGATTCAGGCTATGGAAGCGTCAACTGAAAAATCTACCAGGAGACACATTTAAGGGCTAGTGTAGATGAAAGAACATCACCTAGAGTTTTTTTTTTTTTTAAATTACCTTATTAGACAATTACAATCACTGACATAAGATATTGTGAGGTGTTGGACTAGAAGATATCTAGTCTCCCTTTCAAGATGGATTCAACTGAAAACATATTACAGCCCTCAGGCACATATCCTGAGAGAAATGGAAAAATTGTTCACTTGTTCAGGTTCTCCACTAAAGTCTTTGTCTTATATTGAAATACTATATCTTGCCTTTAGATGTCTTGGTCTAATGGGGACATACAGTCATGCAATGATAACAGAACAACAGGCTTCTTTTTAGTGAATAGGAACAGTGCTTCAACAGTTATTTTTGCAGGGGCATGGAAGAGCATCAGGTTACCAAGCATCTCCCTCAGAGGAGAAATCAACATCTATGGGGAATGCTGACTACCTACCCTGTAGCAACGTTCTGTTTTAGCAGCTGGGGTAAATATTTAGTGAAGATGATTTGCCCAAGCAGAAGGCTTGCCTCTGTAAGAACTAGAAAGCCCTGCCTACCCAGAAGACCCACACCATCCACCCAACGGGTCACAGCCTTGAGAGTCAGACATCATTGTTGATACATGTTTTTACCTTGCGAAACCCAAATAAGTTAGACAGCTTCTTTTTCTTCTTTATCTCCCATACACATTAGTAGAAATTCTTCCAAGATTCTTTGTTTCTTTGATCATGATAGATTAGTTGAATAAAAATTGCTTTAATAACTAATCAAACTACAGGAGGAAATTACTGGAGTTCAGAAACATTAGCAAAATGGGCTAATACCATTTTAACATTTAGCTGGACATAAGGAGATCAAAAATGCAACTCCTAACTTTCAAATTAAGCTTAAAATTAAAAAGTACACACAAATTCATTTTCATTTGCCTTAATACACTAAAATCCAAAAACTCCTTAAAGCTTTTTTAAAATTTTAAATATTTTTCATTTTCCTTTCATCCACAGCAATAAATCCAGGTTGTTAGTATATCCATCTTTTATTATTCAAGGAATGTGGTCCAAGGTGCGTAATAAAGAAGCATAAGCAATTTATCATTGAACTATATAAACTGCAAAGAGACATGACTTCATTATATCTTGACATAAATAGAAATGTAACACAAAGCATAATTTTCCATTATGGTCTAAAACCATAACCTCTGTAACATACAATTTTAACTTAAGAACTTTAGGATTGCATTTTGGGGGAGATTTTAACTGACTACCTCATTATCAAACCATATACTTTTCTGAAAATAGACTTATTTAAGCCCTATGACTTAAAATATTTAATTTCTTACTATGTACAGTGTCTGTACATTATAAGAATGCAACTTTCAAGACTAAAGTCTTGCTACCAAGTTGTAAAGCACAGTTGTAGGGAATCTCATTGTCTCTACTTCTAACACACCACATATTTATTCATCATTAAGTTTATCAAAGAAAATCAGCTCCATTCACCATTCAGGAACCACATTATTCATTAGCAACTTTTAAATTAGTAACAAGTACAATAAAATTGTACTTATGGAATCAAACCATAGATGGAAAAAGATTAAGGTCAGCCAATGTTTAGTGGAGCTTGGACTTTCCATGGGCTGTCATCCCACATTTCTCATGTAGCTAAGCCAAACCCATGTGAAGTCTGTGCAGTTGACTCAATTACCTTTTGACTTAGGATCATGTGACCTGTAATCATACAAATCTTGCATATATACATGTAAGATTTTTATTCTTATAGGAAAAATATTTTTCCTTTTTATATAGCGACTAGAGATACCAGGAGTTTTCAATAAATGTATCCATTTTAAGAGCTACTGCTGTAAAATCAGTTCACGCTTGTAAGAAGAAGGATGGCATTTCCCTCCTCTTTTTCTGGCAAAAATAATATCTCTTGACAGCTCTAATATGCCTTTTTCTCATTTTTGTTCTAGTCTCTTCAGAAGAAAAAAATGTTGTTATCACAAAATCAAACTATCAGTGTTGTAAAAATTCTAACTTTGAATTTATGTTATAAGATTAAATTATGGAACAGAAACAGAACAAAAGATGGTATCTAGTATATTCCTATTTCAAGAGCAAAAGAGCAGTCAAGGTGATTTGCAAACTCTAAAGCATATAAAAATAAACTGTCATTATTTTCTCAAATAGTTGAGAAGACAGACATTTTGAAAACACATCAATTCAGAGGTAAATGACTGATGTTTTTTGCTGTGTGGAAAAAATATAAATTAGTATTATTCAGCTTGGACTGAAGAGTGCTGAGTAGATTTAGTAAGAGTCTTGAGCACAGCCTATAGATAATGCTTTATGTGACTTTATTTTTATTTAAGTATTTACACTTTGCCTTATTCCAAAGAGAACTTAAGGTAGTTTAAAAGGATACATGAAATGTAATAAGATATCAAGAATGAAAAGTGAGAAACAATAAATGCCAAGGTAATGTCATAAAATGGAAGTAGGAATGAGGCCACCATATTAAAAAAAAAAAAAAGTCCATTAAAGAACGCTACACATTTGAAGGAGACGGATCATAGATTTGGCCCTAAGATTTTTAGTAGTCTCCACAAAAGGGAAACCACAAGATTAAAACACACATGCACCCATAAACAGTCCCACACAGACACATATACATACATACAAAGAATACACACAGGTCCCCCCACCCCACAATATGCACATGCACATATAGCTCTGGAGGATCATAAATAAACCTAATGTTAATGCTATAGAATGACCGCAAAGAATCTTCCCAAAAAGAACACTTTACAAGGTAATGAAAAATGCCTGACGACATGGATGAAACTTGAAAACATGCTAAGTGAAAGAAGTCAGTCACAAAAGACCACATATTGTATGATTCTATTCATATGAAATGTCCAGAATAGGCAAAAGTAGACTAGTGGTTGCCTAGGGCTAGAGGTGGGGGCATATGGGGAGTCACTTCTAAGCAATATAGGGCTTCCTTCTGGAGTGATACAAACGTTTTAAAATTAGACTAGTGGTGCCCGTTGCAAAGCTCTGTGAATACACTAAAAACCACTGAACTGTACACTTTAAATGGTTGATTTTTATGCTACGTGAATCATACCTCAATAAATAAAGCTGTTAAAAAGTGTCTGTAACTTCATCCTTACAATAGACCAATAGTTTCCAAACTTAAGTGTGCATCAGAATTATCTCAGGGTTTGTTCAAGCGCAGTGTGCTGGGCCACAGCCCTAGAGCTTCTGATTCGGTAGGTCTGGGGTGAGGCCTCAGAATGTGCATTTCTAACTAGTTCTTGGGTGGTCCCCCAGTCGACTCTTTGAGAACCAGTGCAGTAGGTGATGAGTAGTTGAAAAAGCTGATTCTCGTACTCTCCTCAAAATATTTTCAGGACATTACATCAATGCATGATTTATTAAAAATCATCTTTGGAAAATCAACATTGACAGAGGAGGTGGTAACAATAGTAGCAATAATAATAACAATCACCACCAAAAGAACATCAAGAATGGCTGTAGCAGCGTTTCATATTTTTTTGATTCTTACCATGTAACAGGTACTGTGTTAGTGCTCCAATGATCATTATTTATTTTAATCCTCACAATAACCCTATGAGATGTTGGTGCTGGTGAAATTATGATAATAGTAATAGTTAAACCTAACAAGTACTTAATATATACTAGATCTTCTTACTGATTTCCCTTTATTTATTGTTTCATTTTATAGGCAAAGAACCTAAGACCCTTAGAATTTCATTTCCACTGCTAATAAGTGGAGAAATCTGGTAGTCCAACTTCAAAGTCCTTCCCCTTAACCATTGCATTAAACCCACTTTACAGCCATATTCAGGCATCTTGCTGTCTGCTGAGCCGGCTTAATTGTTAGATTTTAGAGTATTCGGAGCTGCGATTCCCCAAAACCATGGTGTGATACTTAAGGAATATCATACACGATTTGTTACTGATAATAAACTACCAATTTTGCAAACGATAAGTTTGGTAAATTACACTCTTGACCCCTATAATAATGTAATTCACATCCACATGAATTCTGATATGCTCAATGAATGGGAGAGAATGGGGTGTAATTGTGCATGATACATTTTGGCCGATTGGACTTTAGGCCATTATCTTTTGGGCATAAATGTATTACACCGAGCATTTGATTTTCTCTGTCACCTGTGACCTTTTCTGATCAGGAGAAATGGGATAATATTTTGGCTGCTTTTCCATAAACACCGTTTCCCCCAGACCAGTTTTCACAGGACATGAGTGTTGTACCGACTTCCTGTTTGTTCTCCTGGGCTATAAACTGGAGCACCGTAACCAAAATTCAGGTTAGAGGCAGGGTTGAAACGCTTCTGTGAGTGTTTCCCAAAGTGCAGGAAGCACTCTGATGGAAGGCAGGAATTTTTAGGCAGCATACCAGCAACATATTAATTTTAACAATTTTGGATTTATTCTCATGAGCATTAGTAAAAATGTAACAGGCACATTAAGTATATGCTTTCATGTATATTACTGCCTAGAATAAGGCTGAAATAAATAATTGTTCAGGTAGCACCTGTGGAAAAAATCGTTAGGTCATTAAATGAATGACTGAGACTTGGGTAGCATTTGCATATGGGAAATGAATGTCCTAACAAACTTGTAAACTTCAAAGTAAGCAAAGTCTGACATAGAACTATGACCTTTGCCCCACATCCCATTAGTGTTTGATTTCAAGTTATTTCCCTCTTTGAACATGGTATTCAGGTTCAGCAAAATGAGGTTATATCCACTTAACTTCCTTGCCTCTCATGTCTCGACATTCTAAGTTTTGCCAAAAACAGAATAGCTGTTCTTAAATGCTAAAATATTTTCTTAACTTGTAGTTATATGCAAACCCCCAATATATGAAACATATCAAAGAGGAGATACTGGAAGTGAAAACCTAGATGGCAATCAATATTTAAACAGACATGTTATCTCACTTACGTCATTGGTGAAATGCAAATCAAACCAAGATTTTACTTTTCAACCATCAGAATGGGCAAAACAATTAAAGTACAAGTATTGGAGGGCATGTAGAGAAATGAGAACATACATACATGGTTTGTGGGATATAAATTAGAAATAGCTATTATGGAAAGCAATCTGTTAGCATGTAGCAAAGCTGAAAATATAAAATACCTTCCTTACCAGGCATTCCACTCATGAGTTTATGTACTGGAGAAACTCTCATGTCTGTACTCACAGATATACATATGAGAATATCTATTCCACCAAACACATAATAACAAAATATCAGACAATGTTAAGAGTCTATAGGGGAAGAGATAAATTGAGGTCTATTCATATAAGAGAATACTGTACAGCAGTTAAGAGGAGATGACTAGATCATATATATTAACAAAAACCTCTCAAAATAATATCAGCTGAAGAAAATAAGTTGCCCAATGTGACGTACATTATGATAACATTTATTTAAATGAAAACACTTAATGCATGTGAAGAATGAATAAACAACTTCTAGCCTAAACCACTTTAGTATTCCTAGTCAAGAGCTTCCCAAATCTTCTTTGCTACCTATCTAAATCTTTCTCATCCTCAAGACAAAGTTCAAATCCTATTTCCAAGGAGTGTGACCTCATCTATTTCATACTAGCATTGTGGGGATTAATGAAGGTTCCCTGAATGGAGTGTTTACTGTAATTCTCAGTGCAGTAAGTACTCATTGGCTATTAGCTGCTATTATTATTACAAGTTTATTTCTCCCTTCTTTTAGCATAGTACTCTGCTATAGTAGACACCAAGTAGATGTTTACTTCTGACTCTGAAAATGATAAGGACATATTTCTGCTAATGATATATTTATCCAGGTAATCTCCTGAGGTGGTTCTCCTGGTACCTTATTTACTGGATAATCTATTTCCCTAATAAAGTCTGTGGGAATTCAAGATTTGAACAGGCATAAGCTCCACTGCCTGAGTGCTGGGGCACTGCTATCTGGGAACCACAGAGGAGTGCTAACCCCTATTCCATGCTCAGCTGCTCCCAGACTCCCCAGATGCTATCAACAGAGCTCTGGCAACATCTCTAAACCTTCTAGCCTATAGTCACCAAAAGACAGCTTATGAATTTAAGAAAACCTTGTATTAATCCTGACTTTTCTCTGAAGTCCTTGAAGACCATGGCAATTCTTCGATTTCAGGAACATTATGGGAGGCACTTTTTGAGCGGGTACTGGCAAAAGGTAGTATGCAGGGTAGATAGAGGGAGAGTATAGAAAGGTAGGGGAACTAATAGCAAGCAGAGAGCCTACTATCCATGGGGCACTGAGACATTAAATAAGTGATCTCATTTACACAACAATATTTACAGGAGAGATAGAAAGTTATCTCTAGTTTTCAGATTAGGAAATTGAAAGTTGGAGAATGATTAATGTGTCCAGAGCCGCAGAGATAATACTTATGAGAATAAGGATTTAACCCCAGGTCTCTCAGCTCTCTGCTACTTAAAAACTTGTGTTTGGGAAGAGGATTCTGGGAAGATGGCACAGTAGGGAGCTCCAGGACTCAGTCCTTCTACCAGAATCACTATTAAACAGGCAGAAGACTGTCTGAAACAACTATTTTGAAACTCTGAAGGCCGGAGGAACACTATACAGCATCCGGGGAAGAGCGGGAAGAGGAGGCTGGTAAATTACAGTAAAGAACAGTAAAGAACTCCTGTCTCTGGGCGGACGGCTACTGGTTCCCATCCCCCACCCTCGCAGAAGGCTGTCTTGGGGTTTAGCCCCTGACTGGTGACAGAAAGGGATGAAAAAAATCCTCTTCCCCAATAACAGGGGTGCACATGGCTGATCACTGATCCCAGCTTTTGATTAGTGAATTCAGACCACTGGGGGCCTGGCTCTGAGGGAAGATATTGTTTCAATCTGCCCAGACAAAGGTGGGAGAAGCCGTTGTTTCAACCCTCTCTGGACAAGGCCGGTGGCTGTGTAGACGTCAAGACACTGCATATCCTCAGTGCTGCAAGGGACAGTTAACTTCAGGGCTGATTTTGCTGGGCAGGCCAGTAAAACTGAGCTTTGGGGAGCCTTCAGAGAAGAGTTTGGAGCCCTTGCTAATCCCTCCTCCCAAAGGTACTTTGGAGCTGGTCAATGCCCCTTTTTGGATCCCTGGCCCTATTTTGGCTGGGAAAGTCCTCTCCAGCATGACTTTTTCTCCCAAAATTTGCCCTCCAGGTAAAAGCAGTGTGAGACAACAAAAGGAGTGTAAAAGACTATAGAAGTAGATAGTCTGAGACAAAGGCCTGCCAGCTTCAAAGACCCAGCAGAGGGAGGGCTGTCCATGGGAAATAGAGGGACAAGCAAAATCCTGTAAACAGGGGAACACCAAAGCAACTAACAAGCAAAAGTCCAGGACAAGACAGAGGCCAAGAAACACAAGGGAAAACCTGGCACACTGCATTTGCCTTGGGCAGAACTTCCTGACAGGAAGGCTGGGGCTCAAGAAAAGCTCTGACTTATTACCAACTGGTTACAAAACCAAGAAACAGACATCCAAGGGAGTGAATCCCAGAGTTAACATCTTAAAATATTAAAATATACAGTGGTCAACAAAAGAGTACAAGACACATGAAGAAACAGGAAAAAATGGCTCATCCAAGGATGAGGATAAAAATACAAAAACAAAGAAGACAACAAAAATGTGAACATAACAAAGATTGACTTTAAAAAATTATCTTAAAAATATGGAATGAGATGAAGGAAAATACAGAGAAAGAACTTAAAGGATATCAGGAAAACAATGAATGAACAATATGATAGTCTTAGTAAAGAAACAGAAATTTTAAAGAGGAACCAAACAAAATTACTGGAGTTGAAGACCACAGTAACTGAAATGAAAAATGCCCAGGAGGGTTTCAAGAGCAGACTGGAGATGACAGAAGAAAGAAAAAGTGAACTTTAAGACAAGACCCTTAAAATGAGTCAGGCTGAGGAGTAGAAAAAAGAAAATATTAAAAGCAAAAATATCCTAAGACACCTCTGGGACACCATCGAGCACATCAATATACACAATATGGGAGTCTCAGTAGCAAGAGAGAAAGGGACAGAAAGAACAGTCAAAGAAATAATGACAGAGAACTCCCCAAACTTAGCAAAAGCTGTGAAATGCAAATCCAACAGTCCAGAGAATAACAAACAGGATAAAACAAAGGAAAATATACCCCATCATATATTGATCACACTGTCTAAAGTAACGCACAAGGAAAGAGTTCTGATTAGATTGAGGGCTGATTCCTCAACAGAAATCATGGAGGCAAGACAGTGGGTTGAATAACTTAGAGTGCCAAAAGAACACATCTGCCAGTTAAGAAATTTATATTCAGCGAGACTTTCATTCAAAAACAAGGAGGAGATTAAAAAGTCTCAGATAAACAAAAGCTAAGGGAGTTCATCACCAGTAGGTCTGCCTTATAAACAATGCTAAAGGGAGTTCATCCCTCACAGATACGGCCAGCTGATTTTTTAACAAGGTGGCAAAGACCCTCAATTGGGAAAGAATAGTCTCTTCAACTAATGGTGCCAGGAAAATTAGATTTCTATTTGCGAAAAAATGAAGGAGGATCCCTAGCTCATATCTTATACAAAACTCAACTCAAAATGTTTCCAAGACCTATAAAAGCTAGAACTATCAAACTCCCAGAAAAAAAGGTAGGGTATCATATTCAGGGCCTTGTATTAAGCAATGGTTCTTATAATATTATAATGGTTTCCGAAATATTAACAACAAAACTAAAATTAGATAAATAGGACCTCATTGAAATTAAAAACTTTTGTTCCTCAGAGGATTTTATCATGAATGCAAAACCTATCCAATGGGAGGAAATATTTGGAAATTACATATCTGATAAAGGTTTAATATCCAGAATATATAAAGAAATCCTTTAACTCAACAACAAAAAGACAAACAACTCAAGAAAAAAACGGACAAAAGACTTGAATAGACACCTCTCCAAAAAAGATATACAAATGGCCAGAAAGCACATGGAAAGATGTGCAACATCATTAGCCAACTGGGAAACCCATATCAAAACCACAGTTAGATACCATTTCTCACCCATTATAACGGCTGCTAGTAAACAAACAAACAAACAAACAAAAAACCTAAAAATAACAAGTGTTGGAGAGGATGCAGTGTAATAGGAACACTCATTCATTGTTGGTGGCAATATAAAATGGTTCAGCCACTGTGGAAGGCAGTTTGGTGGTTCCTCAGAAAGCTAAGGATAGAACTACCACATAACCTGGCAATCCCAACACCAGGTATATATCTAAAAGAATTGAAAGTAGGGGCTTCATGCTGATGCGCACAATGGCATTATTCACAACAATAAAATGGAAGCAACTCAAGTGTCCATCAACCGATGATTGGATAAACAAACCTGGTATATACATATAATGGAATATTATTCAGCCATAAAAAGGAATGAAGTCCTGGGACATGTGTCAACATGGATGAACCTTGAAGACATCATGTTGAGTGAAATGTTAGACACAAAAAGACAAATATTATATGATTTCACTGATTTGAAACAGAATAAGCAAAGCTCATAGAGTCAGAATCTAGAATATAGATTACCAGGAAGTGGGTTGGGGATACGGAATGGGAGTTAAGGCTTAAAATATGGGATTCCTATCTGGAATGATGGATGGTAATGGATGACGGCTATAGTAGCACAACACTGTCAACACAATGCACTGAAATATATATCTAAATATGATTAAAAGGGGAAATGCTAGGTTTTATATATGGCAAAAGAAAAATATTTTTTTAAGAAATCCATGGAACTGTAAATTAAGCCATGGGCTTTAATTAATAGCACAATTATAAGAATGTCCTATCATCAATTGTAACAAATGTTCCATACCAATGCAATGTGTTGGTGCTGAGTGATGTATGGGAATCCTGTATTTTATACTTGAATGTTCTATAAACCCACAACTTCTCTAATAAAGAAAAAAAAAATGTTGAATGAAAAAAAAAAACAAACCTGTATTTGCAGAAGTAAAATTTATTTGTTTCAATTAGATTCTTTCTATGCATTTGATTTGATTAAATTAAATTTTAAATCAGCATATATTCCATACACTTATAGATCTAGGCCCTTAGTTAATTTCAAGATCTGAAAGAGGCTATTTACTCGTAAAGTTGTGTCTCAGACTGGTAGTGCTCTGGATGATTAGTGCCACACTCACAGGATTGCAAGTTATTAGTATTAGGAAACAAACATATCTAAAAAAAAAGAAAAATTAGGGAAAAATGCGGACCTCAAAAGCCCTTTTTCTACTAACAAAACAATAGGACAATGTATCTTGTCACATAGGAGTATACGAAGCTCTAATATTAGAACAAACATTTTGTTAAAAGTTGGAAGCTCCTTGTAGGTCATTCTTTGACTGCTCTAGAATGCTCTTTATCTGCCACCAACATGATACTTTCCCTCACATGATTTCTAAGGAATTGCATTCTTTGCTGTATCTTTTATCTTAACTCTATATTAAGTCCAAACACCCTAAATAGGATCCGTTTGTGCCTAATTATTGCAATTCTTAAAGGTGACTCCACCCAGGCTCATTACTGTTATTTGTCACAGATATGGATGGAAATACTGTAGCAAATACACCACTGAAAGCCCCAAGGGAAGAGATAACAGTGATAATGGAAAAAAAAAAGTTTCAGTTTATGCTGCTCTCCACAAACAAATCTTTTTCAAGTAGTCAAGAGATAATTACCTATGTCTATAGTGCTTATTTTTTCTCTTTAATATTTGAAACAGGAGATAATCTGAAATAAAAGCAGCTCTTCCCTGACTAATACAATCAAACAAAAGTAGCGGAAAAATAAGCCCAAGTGGGAAACAAGTCTAAGGAAAGAAGGAAGAATCTTTCCATTTCAACAACAAATGAACTACATCCTTCAAAAAGTGAACCTTACAAGGGAGTAGGCCATGATAAATAAAACCTTTACTGTCACCAACTGCATAAGGTCACTTATTTTCAAAGGAGAACATTTCCCAAGTTATGCTCTCTCAACATATAAATTTCAGTTGCAACATGTTGCGAATATGACACTGAAGGAGATAATAAAATCCAACAAGGCTGATGGACCTTTTAGTCTCTCTTGTGAATTAAATATTTACTAAAACAGAATGATTAAATCCCATTATCATAAGGGTGATAAATAGGCTGCATACTGAAACTTGCCCTGATCTGTCTTACTAATGGCATATCCACTATCTTAATGTTTAGGAGACATTATAGAATGACAGATTGACATAATAATGTAGCATAAGGAAAATAAAAATTACAGGCAACTAAGCAATATGGAGTCACACTGTTACACTGTATATACACACAATCCCGGAGTCCCTGTTAAGGGAAAAATACTGCAATGGAATTTTTGTGTCTATACAGTGGCATGTGAATTTCCCAACACAATTACTTCTCGCTAAAACATGACAATTTATAATCCAGTCAAATCTATTGTGTTTTTTAGTTTACTTCCAATCATCAATTAATAAAATTAAAGTTTGAAAGTCTGGGAAAATGCTTTGTGCAAATGCATTGGGACGAGTTGGCTCTTAGCATCCAATGTAGAGTCCACAACCAAAAACTGAGTGCTGATTTTGCATTTTCCCTTTCTTAAAAAAACAAATCCTGGTTGATTTAGCAACCATTTTGTAAGCTTCTGCTATAGATTATTAAGGGAGAATTTGGCAACACATATACATTTCAAAATTCAACTAAAGGAAAAGAGGGATATATCAGGCTTTCGTTTTGTTGCAAAACTGTTAAAATAATTTATTGATATGGGTGGTTGGTTTTAATTAGGAAGACTTCGGTCGAGTGGTTTGATACCCCAGCTCCATTCCCAGAGGCTGATCTGTGGTGTTACTCTGGCCATTTTTGTTTTTAAAGTTTCCTAGGGTTTCTAATATGCAGTGAGGTTTGAGAACCATTGTTTTGGTCTTATGATGTAGGTAACCAGCTAAGAATTTTCTTACATGTTAACATCTTCCCAGGCATCTTGCTAACTTTCTAATCTGAACAGGCTCTTTAGCTATTTCAATCAAATGAATTCTAACATGAGATACATAACACTATCGGGCACCTGAAAATCATCCTACATGTGGAGGAAAGGAAGAATTACGAGATTTAAGAAACTGTACAGTAAAGGGTAGATTCTGACTGTGAGTTAAAGTTGTTTTCTTTGTTGTTTTGTTTTTTATTTTGGATCATAGCCTCTCCAAAACTTTTAGTTTCACTTCCTGGAACTGTTGCTTATAAAAAATTAAGTCACAATTGGGCATAATTTCATGAGCTTAATTTTAAGTACCTACGAATGCACAGAACTGCCTAATACGAAGGATCTGAAAGCTTTAAAAATGTGTATCATTCATTCATTCAATGAATATTTATTGAGAACTTGCTATCAACAGACATTGTTCTAGGTACTAGGGATATAGCAGTGAACAAAGCAAAACAAAATTCTCAAGCCTCATGGGGCTTTTTCTGGTAGAGAGACTTCTGAATATGTAGCTAGATTAAGCTTCATTTATTTCCTTTCATCTATAAGCTTCTGCTCATCCACAAATAATTTGAAACTATTAAATATATAAGCATAACACAATAGAAAAATTTATTGTAGATAAAGAAAAGATAAAAAACAGTTCTGAACTTTGAACCTTAGAAAAACCCAGAGAAAGTAGCTTGAAAAATAGTTAGGAAAACGAAAAGGCAAAATACACTTCAACTGCTGTTAACTAAAATTTAAAACTTCAAAAAATTCATAAACAAAAAGTGAAATCTCTTTAAAACACTGATTTTTTTTTACCTAGAGTTGTGCCCCAGAATATCTGCAAAGTTCTTAAAAATTTAGATCCCCTGACTCCCTGGGGTGTAAATCTCCTGGCAATGTAGGATATGACTCTGGGGGATGAATCTGGACCCGATATTGTGGGACTGAGAACATCTTGACCAAAAGAAGGATGCGAAATGAAACAAAATAAAGTTTCAGTGGCTGAGAAATTCTAAATGGAGTCAAGAGGTCACTCTGGTGGGCATTCTTACACACTATATAGATAACACTTTTTCTAGGTTTTAATGCAATGGAATAGCTAGAAGTAAATACCTGAAACTATCAAACTGCAACCCAGTAGCCTTGACTCTTGAAGACGTTTGTATAACAATGTAGCATACAAGGGGTGACAGTGTGATAGTGAAAGCCTTGTGGATCACACTCCCTTTATCCAGTGTATGGATGGATGAGTAGAAAAATGGGGACAAAAACTGGGTGAAAAATAGGGTGGGAGGGGGGGATGATTTGGTTGTTCTTTTTTACTTTTATCTTTTATTCTTATTTTTGCTTTTTCTGGTATAAGGAAATGTTAAAAAAAATAGACTGTGGTGATAAATGCATAACTATATGATGGTACTGTGAACAGCTGATTGTACAGCACAGATGATTGTATGATATGTGAATATATCTCAATAAAACTGAGTAAAAAATATTTAGATCCCTGAATCCTTCTCAGATCTTCTCAATCATAATCCACAAGAGGTTCAAGCATATGTAATTTTGAAAAGATGCAGAAGTAGTTCTGATGTGAATTATGAAGCCAATGCCTGGAGGGCATGACTTCTGGGTTGGTGGAGTGAGGAGTTCAGCAAACACTCCCCCCCACTCCCCCCCAAAAAATATAAAACTGTAAAGTACCGTCAAAAACAACGATTTCAGGCCCTGGGTAAGGAATCAAAGCAAGCAACAAGTAGAGAAGTGTTTTTTTTCAGGAAAAACCGTTGCATGTGGCATTAGAATAGTGTCCCACTTCTGCCCCTGTCAGCTTATTTGGCCCTAAATTCTATAAGAAAGGGCTGGCAGTAGAAACCAGCAACTTTGTTGCCAGAGGGTGCTGACTGGATTTGAAGTGGAGAATGGAAAAATTCCACGCCCAGGAGTTGTAAGAAACATTAGCATTCTTAGCGGCAAACAAATGCTGAAGGTTGACCTCTTCAGCTAGCTTTAGAGTGAGGTCCCACTTGAGACATTCATCAGAACAGCAGACTAGCTAGAAATTTAACAGATGTATCCTGGAAGTGAGATTGCCACAGAGGGGCTTGCTAAGCTCACACATATCCCTGGCTGGCCAGGAGGACCTGGTAGAAAATAAAAGACAGGAAACTTGTAAACTGCCTGAACTTTGAACATGCTTCCCAACCCAAACACAGACATGTCAGCAGAAGAGGGGTGTCTTAAGGATGGGATTATTGAGCACAACACTTGTCCAATCACTGACTGATCACTATGCTCTACTGACACAGGGGTGACTCCAGGAAGCAAGATTAAAACATTGTTCTAGTTTGCTAATGCTGCAGAATGCAAAACACCAGAGATGGATAGGCTTTTATAAAATGGGGGTTTATTTCACTACACAGTTACAGTCTTAAGGCCACAAAACGTCCAAGGTAACACATCAGTAATCGGGTACCTTCACTGGAGATGGCCAATGGCGTCCGGAAAACCTCTCTTAGCTGGGAAGGCACATGGCTGGTGTCTGCTCCAAAGTTCTGGTTTCAAAATGGCTTTCTCCCAGGATGTTCCTCTCTAGCAAGCTTGCTCCTCTTAAAAACGTCACTCATAGCTGCACTCCGTTCAGTCTCTTTGAGTCAGCATGTTTTATATGGCTCCACTGATCAAGGCCCACCCTGAATGGGTGGGGTCACACCTCCATAGGAGTATCTCACCGAAGTCACCACCCACAGCTGGGTGGGGCACATTCCAAGCAAATCTAACCAGCACCAAAAGGTCTGTCCCACAAGACCACAAAGATAATGGCATTTGGGGGACACAATACATTCAAACCGGCACATTCCACCCCCTGGACCCCAAAATGACATTATCTTTCCAAATACAAAATACATTCATTTCATCACAATATCACAAAAACTTAAACCATTTCAGTAACAAAAGTTAAGTACAAAATCCCATCAAAATCAAATATAGGCGTGGTCAGTCCTAAGGCATACTTTTCCTTTAGCTTTGGATCTGTGGACTTAGAACAAGTTATATGCTTCCAATATACAAAGGAGGGACATTCATAGGATAAACATTCCCATTGCCATAAGGGGAAAGAGTAAGGAAAACAGGGTTAACAGGACCAAAACAGTTCCTAAAACCTGCAGGACAAACTCCATTAGATTTCCAAGTCTGAGAGTCATTTACAGAACAACGTTGCATCCTTGGGGCTTGAGAGAGCAGGAGTCTAACCCTTCCTAAGGGCCTTTTTGGCAGCCCTTTCCTCTCCAAACGCTTAGGTGAGTGCTCCAACATACCCACACATTGGGGAGACCACCTTCTCAGCCCCACCCTCCTCAAACATCGGGGCTGCTCCCGGATTCCCTTCCATCTCCGGGGCACACGCTCAACCCCTTCAGAACAGTGTGGTGGCAGCCAGGCTCTCCCCAATTCCCTGGGAATGTGCTCCACCCTCTTTGGGACCTTGGGTGGCAAAACTCTTCCAGAGCATCGAGCTGGAATGCCCACCCTCAATCTCCGGGGCAAACTCACCCTTTCCATGAGTGCGGGCTGCTCCACTCTCCCAGCCCAAGGCCTCTTGACTCCAGACCTCAACCTCCATGGCTCTGTCTTTGAAGAAATTTTTCCTTCAATTTGTTTTTTGTCTGTCTTCTCCAGTCCAGACTGGCAACGGCTCTGTCTGTAAAGATCTCGCAAAAATTCTGTTGGCTTTGCATGAAGCATACAGGGGTCAAAGCCATCAGATAATAGGACTTTCCACAAATCCTTTCTGCTTAACTCCTTTTTCAATCTTGGATTATACTGAAATGGCGGCTGGGTTCCATGTTTGGTTATATCCTCACACTGGGCTGTAGCTTCTGGGATTCCACCCCCTGGAAGCTTGTAATTTTCCAAGCCATCAGCTTCTGGTTTCTTTGAACCCAAGAGTTCAGTTCTAAGTTTATCTTTCTCCACTCGTATTTTACTATAAGCTGCAAGGAGAAGCCAGGGTATATCCTCCACAGGTAGTCTGGAGATCTCCTCAGCTAAGTATTCCAGGTTATTGCTTCCAGATTCTTCCTTCCATCTGACACCAGGACTCAATTTTGCCAAATTCTCTGCCACTTTAAAACAAGGATCGCCTTTTTTCCAGTTTACAACAACACATTCATCATTTCTGCTCAGGGCCTCATCAGAAGTATCTTTAGAGTACATATTTCCATAAATAGTCTCTTTAAAGCAGTTTTGGCCTTTTCTATCAAGCTCCTCACAACTCTTCCAGAAACTCCCCATTATCCATTTAAAAAGCCGTTCCAACATGTTTGGTATTTGCAAACTCAGCAGCAAAAGCACCCCACTTCTCTGGTACCAAAATCTGTTCTAGTTTGCTAATGCTGCAGAATGCAAAACACCAGAGATGGATAGGCTTTTATAAAATGGGGGTTTATTTCACTACACAGTTACAGTCTTAAGGCCACAAAACGTCCAAGGTAACACATCAGTAATCGGGTACCTTCACTGGAGATGGCCAATGGCGTCCGGAAAACCTCTCTTAGCTGGGAAGGCACATGGCTGGCGTCTGCTCCAAAGTTCTGGTTTCAAAATGGCTTTCTCCCGGGATGTTCCTCTCTAGCAAGCTTGCTCCTCTTAAAAACATCACTCATAGCTGCACTCCGTTCAGTCTCTTTGAGTCAGCATGTTTTATATGGCTCCACTGATCAAGGCCCACCCTGAATGGGTGGGGTCACACCTCCATAGGAGTATCCCACCGAAGTCACCACCCACAGCTGGGTGGGGCACATTCCAAGCAAATCTAACCAGCACCAAAAGGTCTGTCCCACAAGACCACAAAGATAATGGCATTTGGGGGACACAATACATTCAAACCGGCACAAACATAAAAATAAAAGCAAAATCATCTGTTTCAGAACATATTTGAAAACATTTGTTTAAAACATAGGTGAGGAAAATGGTGGAGAAGGGAGCTCCAGGACTCAGAACTCCCACCAAAGCAACTATTAAAAGGCAGGAACTGTCTGGAAAACACACAGACACACACACACACACACACACAAAGACACAACAAAACTATTTTGGAACACCAGAGGCCAGAAAACACTGTACAGAGTGGGAGTAAGAGAGGGACATAAATTAAAGTAAAAAACTGAAAATTGCTGTCTCCACATGGTGGCTACTGGTGCCCATCCCCCACTCTCATGGCAAGACACCATGGGCTCCTGCCTCAGACTAGCTCTTCCCTAAGAACAAGGGTGGGCACGGATGACAGCTGATCATGGCTTTTTGTTAGTGAATAAAGATTGCTGGTTCCCAGCTCTGAGGGTGGCAATTGTTTCAACATGCGCTGGGCAAAAGCAAAGGTAGTTATTGTGTCGGTCCTCGCTGTAGAGCGGCAGTGGGAGTAGAGATTTAAAGATGCAGTGAATTCTCAGGGATGTGGGGGACAGTGAGCTGAATGGCTGCATTAGCTAGGCAAGCCAGGAAAGCTTAGCTTTGTGGAGACTTCAGAGAAGATTCTGGAGCAATCGCCAATCCCCTCCCAAAGGTATTTTGGGGCCAGTCAGCAACTCCTTCACGGGTTCATGGGTCCCTGCCCCTGTTTCGGATGGGAAAATCTGACTTGGGAAAGTCCTCTCCTGGGTTATCCTTCTCCCAGAATGTGTCCTCCAGACAAAAGTAGTGTGAGGCAATGAGAGGAGTCTAAGAATTATAGAGATGGACAGTCTGGGACAAAGGCCTGCCAGTGTCAAATACCCAGGATAGAGAGGTCTGTCTCCTGGGAAACAGAAGGTACAACCAAACTCCTAGAAATAGGGGAACCCCAAAACAATTAATAAGCAAAAGCCCAGGACAAGACAGAGGCCCAGAGAGACAAAGAAACTCTGCATACTGCATTTGTTTTGGGCAGACCTTCCTGAAACTCAAGAAAATCTCTGTCTGATCACCAGCTGGTTACAAAGCCAAGAAACAGACACTTCAGGGAAGAAATCCCAGAGTTAACGTTTTAAACTATTAAAATGTACAGTGTTCAACAAAAGAATACAGGCAAATAAAAAAAAATAGGAAATAAATACAGAAAATACCAATGAAGAAAATGAGAATGTAGACACACTACAAAATGTGCAAGATGAAGGAAAATACAGAGAAAGAACTAAGGGATATCAGGAAAACAATGAATGAGCAATATGACAGTCTTAGCAAAGAGACAGAAAATTTAAAAAGGAACTAAACAGAAGTACAGGAATTGAAGACCACAATAACTGAAATGAATGATATCTAGGAGGGTTTCAAGAGCAGATTGGAGCTGGCAGAAGAAAGAACCAGTGACCCTGAAGACAAGACTGTTGAAACGAGTCAGGCTGAGGAGGAAAAAGTAAAAAGAAATATTAAAAGTGAAAATAGCCTAAGACACCTCTGGGACACTATCAAACACACCAAAATATGTATTATGGGTATCCCAGAAGCAGAAGAAAGGGAGAAAGGGGCAGAAAGAATTGTCAAAGAAACAATGACAGAGAAATTCTCAAACTTAGCAAAAGATGTGAATCTCAGAGAATACCACATAGGATAAACATGAAGGAAAATACACCCCATCATATACTGATTACATTTTCAACTGCAAAGGACAAGGAGAGAGTTCTGAAAGCTGCAAGATGAAAGTAATATGTTACATACAAGGGAGTCCCAATTAGAATGAGTGCCGATTTCTCACCAGAAACCATGGAGGCAAGAAGACATTAGGATGAAATACAATGGCCAGCTAAGAACTTTATATCTGGTGAGATTCTCTTTAAAAATGAGGGAGAGAATAAAACATTCTCAGAGAAACAATAGCTGAGGGAGTTCATCACCACTAGACCAGCACTACAAGCAATGCTAAAGAGAGTTCTTCAGACTGAAAGGAAAGGAAACTAGACAGTGGTTCAAAGCAGCATAAAGAAACAAAGACGTCAGGTGAAGGTAGCCATTTGGGTAATTATGAATGCCAGTACTATCATAGTGTATTGTTCAGTTTGCATTTCTATTTCTTACTCCCTACAGGTGCTGAAAGGCAAATGCAAAAAAACTAATGATAAATTTGTTTCTAGAAATACAATGTACAAAGATAAGGGGCAACAAGTGCAAAGAAAAATAGTAGGAAAACAGAGAGTATAAGATATGTGCATGCCACTGAAGTTGTGTTGGTATCAAACCAGATATGATTGTTATATATTTAGGATGTTCAATTTTAACTCCATGGTAACCACAAAGAAAATAGATGAAAAATATCCAGATAGAAATGAGAATATGGTAGGATTCAAAAAAGCAAATAAACATAAAGTAGGCTTTAAAGGAAATGAGGGATAAAAAGGTACAAGATATACAAAGGCTATTAGCAAATATGCAAAAGAAAGCCCTGTATTATCAATAGTGACTTTAAATGTAAATGGATTAAACTCTCCAGTCAAAAGGCAGACATTGGCAGAATGGGTAAAAAAGCATGACACAACTGTATGCTGTGCTGTCTGCAAGACACTCACCTTAAATTCAAAGATACAAGTAGGTTGAAGGTGGGAGGATGGAACAAAAAATATATACCATGCAAGCAGTAAACAAAAGATAGCTGGGTGGCAAACTAACATTGGATGAAATAAACTTCAAGTCAAAAACAGTTACAAGGGACAAAGATGATCATTATATGCTGATAAAGGGAACAATTCAATAGGAAGATATAACAATTATAAATATATATGCACCTAACATCAGACACCCAAAATATAGGGAGCAAATACTGACAGATTTGAAGGGAGAAATTGACAGTTTTACATTAATAGTAGAAGACTTTAATACATCGCTCTCAATAATGAATAGAACATCTAGTCAGATCAATAAGGAAGTACAAGACTTGAATAATACTGTATCCAACTGAACCTAACAGACATATATAGAATACTGTATGCAACTAAAACAGAATACCCATTCTTCTCAAGAAAACACGGATCATTCTCCAGGATAGACCAAATATTGGGTCACAAATCAAGTTTCATTACATTAAAAAATATTGAAATTTTACAATGTATATTCTCCAACCAATGGAATGAATTTGAGAATCAATAACAGAGGGAGAAAAGAAAAATCCACAAATATGTGGAAATTAAACATTTCCTTAAACAATAAATGGGTTAGGGAAGAAATCAGAAGCAAAATTATGAAATATCTTGAAGCAAATGAAGATGAAAATTAAACATACCAAGACTTAACGGGATACAGAGAAGGCAGTGCTGAAAGGGAAATTAATAGTTCTAAATGCTTACATCATAAAAGAATAAAGACTTCAAGTCAGAGCCTAATCTCAAATCTGAAAGTACTAGAAAAAGAACAAACCAAACACAAAGTTAGTAGAAGGAAGGAAATAACAAAGATTAGAACCGAGATATATGAAATAGAAAAAAAAGAGAGTTGTTGATTCTTTGAAAAGATCATTAAAATCAACAAACCATTAACTAGACGGACAAGGAAAAAACGACAGAGAATACAAATAACAAAAACACAAATGAAAAGGCGACATTACTCCTGACCCTGCTGAAATAAAGAGGATATAAGAGGAAAACTAGATCTCCATTTGCAAATGGACTTTTACCTCACACCTTACAAAAAATCAACACAAAATGGATCCAAGACCTAAATATAAGAGCTGGAACTATCATACTCCTAGAAGAAAATGTAGGGAAGCATCTTCAGGACCTTGTGTTAGGCAATGATTTCTTAGATTTTACACCCAAAACACTAATAACAAAACTAAAAGTAGGTAAATGGGGCCCTAACAAAATTAAAAACTTTTGCTCCTCAAAGGACTTTATCATGAAAGTAAAACGACATAATGGGAGAAAATATTTGGAAACCACATATGCGGTAAAGGATTAATATCCAGAATATTTAAATAAATACTTTCACTTAACAAAAAGACAAACAACCCAATTAAAAAATGAGCAAAAGACTTGAAAAGACATCTCTCCTCCAAAGATATACAAAAGGCCAGAAAGCACATGAAAAGATGCTCAACATCATTAGCCATGAGGCAAATGCAAATCAAAACCACAACGACATTCCATTTTTCACCCATTACAATGGCTGCTATTAAAAAAATCAAGTGTTGGAGAGGATATGGAGACATAGGAACACTCATTAATTGCTGGTGGCCATGTAAAGTGGTGCAGCCACTATGGAAGACAGTTTGGTGATTCCTGAAAAAGTCAAACTACCACATAACCTGGCAATCCCACTACTAGATATATATCCAAAAGAATAAAAAGCAGGGACTCCAGCAGATATTTGCACAATGATGTTAATAACGGCATTATTCACAATTGCCATAAGATGGGAGTGACCCAAATGTCCATCAACCAACGATTGCATAAACTGCAGGCTTATATTTATTTGTACAGAAACAAAACCTGATATATACCTTCAGTGGGATGTTATTCAGTCATAAAAAAGGAATGAAGTTTGATACATGTGACAACATGGATGAAACTTGAAGACATCATGTTGAGTGAAATAAGCTAGACACAAAAGGACAAAATATTATATGATCTTACTGTTTGGAAACAATTAGAATAAGCAAACTCTTTGAGTCAGAATCTAGACTATAGATTACCAGGGGATAGGTTGGGGATAGGGAATGGGAAGTTAAGGCTTAAAATACACAGGAATACTATTTGGAATGATGGAAATGTTTTGGTAATGGATAGTGGTGATGGTAGCACAACATTGCAAATGCAATGAACAGTGCTGAAGTATGTATCTGAATGATTAGAACTGGAAATGTTAGGTTGTATATATGATAACAGAATAAAAATTTTTAAAAACATCCCTAGAACTTCACTACACAAACCATGAACCCTAAGTTAAAATATGTACTTTAATTAATAGCACAAGTATAAAAATATGCTATCATCAGTTGTAACAAGTGTTCCACACAAATGCAATGTGTTTGTGCTGGGGTGGTATTTGGGAATCTCATACTTAATGCATGATTGTTATGTAGACTTATAACTTCTCTAATTAAAAAAAAGGGGATTAAAAAGAATATATGAAAAAGTTGGTAACTTGGATTGAAAAGCAGAAGGCAGCAGAATGAATTCTTATTTGGTCAGTTTTTGATTTCTTCAATAAATCTTTTATTTAATTTTACTGTGGACCAGATACTGGTAGTTGCTTAGAAACAATGGCAACCATGAGAGCTAATGATGAACTTAAAGACTTCATATTCCAGGCTAGAGTTTGCTCTGGTCTTACACCCAATCTCAAATTCCTAACTAATGGGTTTGACTTAGTCAAATGCATTGCTAAATAATTTTAAACAGTAGTATTCCATTTGATTTGCTACAAAGAAAATAACATTAAAATATAACTAGGAGACCTAAGTTCTGGTACTGTCTCTAATACTTTCTGAGCAGTTTTTGCCAAAACATTCTCTAGAGCTCAATTTCATTATTTATATGGCAAAAAGGATGTGACTAAATTTCTAAGGTATCTTCTCTACCTCAAATTCTATGACTATTTCTAAGTGCATACAATAATACACATTTACTTCTAAACATATTTATAAGAATCCCATTCAGTCTTACTTTAATGAGCAAATGAAATCCATTTATAAGTAGCAGAGCATTTGTAAACAAATGCATATTTTTAAAGTGTCATTTAAAGAGCTTATTTTCTTATATAGGTAAATACTGCATTTGAAACATTTACAAATGTTGACAAGAGATTTTATTTTAATAATTTTAATATCTAGTATTAGGGTCAAACCTCATATCATAATATATTCACATATATATCATAATATATATGTGAATATAATTATTATATGAATATAATTATATATGTGAATATATAATTATTATATAATTATATATGTGAATATATAATTATTATATATTATATATAGAATATATAATTATGTGAATATAATTATTATGTGAATATAATTATTCACATAATATATATATTATATATATATTATTCACATAATATATATGTGAATATATCATATTATATTCACAAACATATATTCACAAACATAATATATTCACAAACATAAATTTTATTACACTTGGAAGATCATCACGTAAACAGCATGACCCTTTATATTGATTTTTTAATTCATTCACCAAAAATTATTTAGTGATTACTGTGTGCCAAACATTATTCTCATCACTTTACTCATATCAATTCATTTAATCCGCAAAACACTCCTAAGCACTGGCTACTATTACTATGTCTGTTCTATAAATGAGGGCACTGATGCACCAAGAGATGAACTAATTTGCCTCAGGCACTAAGAGGCAATAGGAGATCAACTTACTCGCAGCTAGTAAGTAGCACAGAGCCTCGATTCAAACTCAGGTCCACTGGCTCCCAAATTCATGCTCTTATCCACTGTACTAGGTTACCTGTGCTTATAAGCCTGTCGGCTTGTGTGGCAAGACGAAACACTCAAATTGGGAAACACAGCAAGGTATTAAAGGAAAGCTTATGTTCCTTAAACACATGTATGTTTACACACACAAACTCTCACATTCTCATGCAGCATAAACACACAAACCCAAAGCATACATTTACATATTTGAAATTTACCAAAACGAAGATTTTACCAGAGTAGGGAGGATATGGAAGTTAAGGCCTTTAGCATTTTTAAATCAAATTTCTAGTGACATATTTCATTTAACAGTTTAAAAATGATTCCCATAAATGTTCAGTCATAAGCAAATGTCTTGCATAGAGTGACGCTGGCTCTGAACAACCTTTATACAATACCGAAGTATGTAGTTTTCTAGTTTAACAAGTATTAGACTCTTTATTTACCAGTTTATAGAAATTATCTTTCTAATTTAAGGGTCCTCTCTTACATCTACCTTAAATATACAAGTAACAATTTCACCTTCCAAATAGCTTATGTTAGTGAAATCATTTTAGCCTTCTGGTTTATAATATGTGCTCTTGCTTGCCTCACCAACCACCTTTGCTCCATCCACAGTGACATTTGTATGCTTTTCATGAACATTAGAAGATTTCATACTTAGACTCTACATTTTCCCTTGGTTTGTGCTGAGAGATTATTTTTGAAAGAACCTTTTTTATATCAACCAAGTGTGTTCTCTATGGCTGAGACACTGTTTTCAAGCTTCTAAGACATCTCATACATTTATCCAAAAATTACGATAGAATTCCACTGAACAATGAAAATGCCATGAGACACGAAATGGGATAAAACAGAAGATTTCAGTAACCTCTCATTGGTGGGAATAACATACAGATTTGGAATGAGTGCAGGCAAGCATCAATGGTTCTCCACTGAAAAACTGAAGCAGTTAAAAGAGATGTGGAAGCTAATGACATGGCACGTAAGAAGCAGCTCTCTCTAGTGCATCACATGACACTTCTTTCTGGGAACCAGGAGCCTAGCCCATATACTACCTGGTGTGCTTCTGAGTCAGACTTTGTAGCAAAGAGACAGTTTCACTTAACTTTTTAATTAACAGATGCCCTTACTTTCAGACATTGTGAAAGAGGCACTTTTTCCTTCCCATTATGGCCTATACTTTAGATTTAATTACTGTGGAAATGAATCAAGAAGCATGACTTCAGGCATAGCACTTTAAATGTCTGCAGAGTAACAATATCAATTCTCTATTTTAAAGTATCAGTGTCATCCCATCTTTATGATGAGTGATGTGTAAATAATTTTCCAAAGGAGTTTATAGACCCAAAGACCCGGCAGACCATTGTAAGAGTGCCTAAGGCTTTGCTTTGATAACAACTTAGTTTTATTTTGCACATATTCCTAATTACTTACATGTCAAAGAAATGTGCTTTTCAAATGTTATATAGGAAATGCCCAGAGTCCTTTTTACTTAGGTCTAAATGAGCTAATGAAATATATCTTCCATGCATAATCTCACAATATGCCCACATTTCCTTTTATTGCCTAAAATGAGTAGGAGGAATACCTAAAATTATTTTATCTTTCATGTCATGAGCTATAAGCCATGGAAATACAGTGAAGTCACTAAATGTTTAGTACTACAGTAAAATATGTGTCTGAAATTAAAAAAAAAAGAAGAAAAGAAAAAGAAAACTCAAAAATTACATTAAAAGAACTAAAGTTGAAGACATGTGGGATACCTTCTCATACAATCCAGTGCCCGGATAAAGAAGTCCTTGTGCAACTGGTGTTCATCTCTCAAGATTGAGCACTGTTCAAGAGTCACCGACATCGATGTCCTGTCTTTGGCACTTTTACAACAGGTGAAACGCATACCATTTAGTTTGCGACAAATCTGTAACACATGTATAAAGTTTACTGTTCATTTGTAGATTACTCTTAAGTGTTGGCCTCCTCTACAAGCCTGTACCAATATGATCGGGCTTATGTGAGTTTATGAGAGTCAATTGTTCAAATTTGCTTTATTGAGCATAAAAACATTACACTTCGAGCACCAGTGGAATAGGTTTCATTTATGTAGCTCTTTGTATGTGAGGTGTGGGATTGTCAAAGTCATATGAGATGTTAAATATCTAGTAGAGGAGGCAATGCTACCTGAGAGGGTGTCCGGGCTACAGTGGATGATGATAATAATCACAGCCCAGAAGCAGCAACATAACTGTGAAGGGGGAAAAGTCTATGTTCCTGGGACTGGACACTTGATTTTAATTTTAAATAACAAATATCTTCTTTTGTTATATTCGAGAACCTGTGGTTTTATGTTAGATTTTAAATGTCCACATGGTGCCTGTGTGCAGCAGATAAGAGACCTTCATCAATACCCATAAGAGTAAGAACACAAAAAAATGGTCACTATTTATTGTGTATTTCTCTACCTCAGGTACAATGCTAGGAAATTTTATAGAGATTTTTCTCTTAGATTTGACTTTGCATGAACCCCAGGGGAAGGTATAATTAATTTCAATTTATACGTGAGGACACTGAGGTTTAGATAGGTTAAGTAACTTGCACACAGCAGAGTAGAGCCAGGATTCAGATGTAACTCTACTCAACTCAAGGACCAAACCTTTAACTTCTGTTGTATTTTGTTTTTTTTTATAGATTTTGCTACTCTGATTTAAGTCAGGAGAAGATTCTCTAAGCATCAATAATCTCTTGACTCACTGCCTTATGGTTAATGGGTGGATAACATTATTCCTTCTCTTATCTATTCCCTAGTGGGGTTCTGATATGAGATATCAATAAGCAACTTTAGTATCAACAATGCTAATCAACATGCATTTGAAATAAAACTCGTGTGATATAATAAAGCCCTGCTTTATCAACTGCCATCAAGGAGGACTTAGTAGTTGCCTGCTTTGAGGAGAGTATATAATAATTCATTTTATCAAGGGTTTTTGCCATGTTTTAAGTGTGATTCTGATACTTGAACTATGATTTACAATTCTCTATTGGTTTAGTCCTTCAGTACTTTCTCATTATTTCCAATGTAAGTGACTAGAGAAATGTGAGGGCATTGTTTTACCATGCAATATTTTAGCTTCTAAAAAATTGTAAGCCTTTGAAATAAACAGTCTTTCAAATTCTCCAACATACAATACGAAAGGCTTGCCTATATTCATAAGTAGTGAATTAGAAATTTCAATTGCTCTTTTGAGATGTGATTTTAAAAAAGAAGTATTAGCCTTTAAAATTTATTGTCACTATTATATGTACCTATCCAACTAAAGATATTTAATGTTTTCAATTTAAAATCAAGGGGAGGGAGCAAGTCCATCAAGGTAAGCAGGTTGGTTCTTGATTTCTCTAATTCCTGAAGTATATGAACTTGAATATTGATTTAACATAGTTGATTGGCATTTGCCACTTTAAATTCTCATTTTTATTTTTTAAATTCAATCAAGATAAAAGCAAATAGCTTCACATTTTTCGATTAAAATGTAACATACAATGGAAGTACATTTTACTAAATAGGTTAAAAAGAGAGGAAAGTGAAATAGAAAGGGAATAAAACAAAATCTTTTTGGAAAATGTCAAAAAAGCTTCATTTAAAGAGTACTGTTAAGGTCCTTGGTTTTCAAAGAGGATATTGAGACTGAGCTATCAGCCTATAAAAATGCTGTTTATAATAATGTCAGTGTTCCGAATTTATACCCCACTGGTGCATGTATATATGAGGCAGGAAATCATCTCTTCAATGGTAAGTTGTGAGTAAGCCATATATAGGTGGTATGTACATTTCAGAAAAATATTTAAGGAATGTATGAGATTTATGAGAGAACTTTTTTTATAAACTGAAATTGGGAAACTACATAGACTAAGAGAAGATATGCACTTCTGTGTGCACACATGCATCCTTCATTTATCTACTTACATAGCTGTATAATATGTACACGACATTCATATGCTCCTGATTTGTCAAATAACTCTGGTAAGTGATCAACCTATCTTCATACTATCACATTAGTAAAACAGCAGAAAGAACTTATGACCTACCTTTACGAATTTTTGTGAGAATTAACAACAACAGTCGCCTTTGATGATGCAAAAAGCAGCACACAGCTGGAAGTGAGAACAACCCTCGTATAATGCATATGGTGTTAAATGGGACCAGTGTAAATGTGCTGCCCGAAAGCAGGGATTCATATTGTTTCCTTGGATAGCCTTCCCTGGGACTCTAAGAGGGCATGAAGGGAAAGCAAAGCAGGTTTCTGTCTTGTTCTTGGTCAATTATGTTATATAGTTTCATGGTAAATTATCGATTTGTTCTTCTCAGAGTACAATAGACTAGATTATAATAGAAGCACTGGCAATAGGGGGAAAGGCTCTGTTATGCTATTGACAGAGAATGAATGGAATATGATAGATTTGTTAACCTGAACTCCAAATTGCACAAGCAATGCTGTGCAGTTACTACAAACATGGAATTCACCATGGCCTTCATCTCCAATTTGTGGCTATCCAGATGAAAGGATCTTTGAGACTGAATGTTTAGCAAAATTCAAAAGTTCACGTGAGCTATGTCTGAATGGTTGCCAGATAAATGCTAAAGTCATGCCAGATAAAGTGTGATTACCTCCCTCCCTCCTGTAGAAACCTGGGGTTGGGAAAGCAGGAGTTCTTTTACCCTGAAGGCATGATTAAATGAGAAAGAAACATACAAAATACAGCTCATTACTCCAAGTGTAATCCATGCACAATAAATTCTATGCCAATATTGACATTAAGAAACATATTTAAAAGCTCATCAATTGAACAATATGTATAGAAACCTTACAAGGACTGTGAGTTAGAGATCCAATAACCAGGCTCTGTTGAAACCATGACTCTAGAGCAGCAGTTCAAAATCCTGGTTGATACGGTACACTGGCATGGTAGCATGCAATTTCAAGAAGACCACAGACACTTCATTTTAACCTTACAGTGTCAAACCCATCCAGAGTTTACAAGAAGAGCCAATGAGTAAGAGGCTTTCTTGTTGAGAGTATCTTCCTCCATGTCCTATTCTAATGCATTGATTAATAGAACTATCAGTGACAGTGAAAATGCCTAATCTCCATAACAGAGGAATATAACTAGTAATCCATAGTGTAGAGGTTGGACCCTGCATAACAGCCACCTGATAATACTTGCAGGTAACCATGGTGACAGGGAATAAAATTTGACATTAGAGTGCTTACCGTGGCAGCCAGCCACATGATTTCTACATTCTTTCTTTTTTTGGCTTGGATACTTTGATGGAGATTTTCTAGTAATCCTTTTAAATCATTTTGTTCTTGAAAATGTGAAATGTCTGAAAAAGGAGGGAGAAAAACAAAACCCATAGTGTTAATATTAATCTGCCCATGGAGTCTTCCACAATCCATCTGTAACTGCAATTTCTGTAACAACAAATACCATTTGCAGCAAAGAGCATCTGAAGATAATTATGCTCATTAATACTTCCGGTTTTATTTTTAACTCAAAAATATGCCTCAGTCTCCCTCATTCCTAACTCCTGCAACTGTGATACTGCCAACTGGTCACCTAATACTATTATACCAACCATGGAAACACTTTTGATGAAGATAGCAGTTGCTGACTCACTTCAACCAAAACATAAGATATAGATGAGATATGAAAAATCATCTTCCATTTCTGCTACTGAGTAGCTAGTCTGAATCATGGAATTATAATAAATTGAACATCTCAGGCATGGAAGGAATCTGAAATCTCACCTAAAAATCATATAGCAGGGTTCCTCAACCTTGGCACAATCGACACTATGTCAAGTAATCTTTTGTTGCAAATGTACATTTTAATATTTTAAAGTGTTAAGTCTGGGATTTAGCCACTGAGCAGTCTATCCCTTAAGTTTGTATCCAGCTAGTGATATGACCGAGTTTTCCTTGGGTGCCATGAACCGACAAAAACAAATGAACTAATACAAAAAACACCTTTCATAGTCTTTGGAAATTGGCTATGTATTGCCTGGTGCTCTCCTTCAGAGTTTAGCCTCCTTCCAAGAGGATCAGCCTGAGGCAAACACAAATGCAGGGTCCTCTCTGTCTTTTCTGAGCCTGTGTCTTGTCCTGGGCTTATGCTTGCTCTTGGCCTTAGAAATTCCCCCATTCACAGGAATTCAAATGCCACCTCTATTCCCTACAAAATAGACTTTCTCTCCACCCAGGGTGCTCTGTTGAATGACTTTGCCCCATGTTGCTTTTACTTAATTGGTTCTCATACTGCTTTAGCTGCCTGCAAGGTGCTTCTGCCTTCAGGGTAAGTTCTGGGAGGGCTAGCCTGAGATGAGTTGCCTGATTCAGTCTTTCAGGCTGCCACCCAATAGACTGGCACCATACAGGTACCCCAGTATGCACATAGGGGTTACTCGGTTCTCTCCGGAACACGGCCAGGGACCCACAATGGAACACAGTCTGGCTCTACACCAGTGCCAGGGGAAAATCTACCCAGGTGAGAACCATTACTATAAAGAAAGGAGGAACACTATGGGTGGTAATGAGTAGGGAGTGGGAAGTGATACTGGTGGCTCAGATCTCTACAATACTAATAACCAGAACATGGGTAATAAATGGCATGAATTTTATATTAAAACTTCAGACAATGCACATTGTGACACAACTGTTCCTGAGGTTTGGTGAGATGGAAGTCAAGATTAGAATATGGTGATGGAAGCAAACAGGCTTTCTAAGAGAGTGGTTGGGTTAGTACTGTATAGTTGTAAAAAAGTATTCTACTGTCGAATCCATGCACCGAGAAACGAAGAATTCTTGAGAGTTTTGACTGGGGCTAAGAACAGAGAAGAAAATACATAACAATATGACTGTACTTAGGCTACTCAGTTACATGAGAGAAATAGCTGACATATTTCTGAGAGATCACAAAAACCAATATAAATAAGCTTTAACAGTGATGAGGGTTTGTACTTTTCAAAATTGCTCATTAGATGTTTCAATTCAGCAAAAATAGCATATCTGACTTTAGTTCCATATGGTATAGGAAGTTTCCTAATGACCCATACTAGAGATCTGTATCTACCCAAGAGTGGAAGTGGTGGGCAAAGTGAAAATATCCATTGAAAACAACTATATATTAACTTGGATTCCATGACCACAGAAGAGAAGAAGGTTGGGTACAGTGCAGATGTGTACCCTGGTTTAGGGAAGTGAGATTCAAAATATTCATATAAAACATATGCAAGATTCCTCTACATTAGTTCCTAAAAGTGAAAGCTATCAAAAGTCAAATCCCTACTTTGTAACAAAATAGATGATTCTAACAAACAGAGAAGGTTTGATTTAAAGGTGTCACAATGCTAGGTGGGAGACTTTCTGACATACAGGGATTTTAACAGGATACAGCCCAAAGAGAAAGGGGAAGAGGAAAACATAGAGCACCTTGAAGAGAGGCCCCTAGTCTCTGAGGCTAAGGACAATAACGGCACTTTTAAATGTGTACTTAACGCATAAAAGTAGTAAGAAGTCAGGTCTACAGTTACTGCTTGTAATGTTGATAAATGGCCACCAAAACAACAACCAGGGTTACCCTAAATTAAAATAATTAGTAGGCTTTAAAAATGATGTACAGGTATATTATTGATATAGAAAGTGTCCTTGCCATTGTTGAAAGGAAAAATTGGTCAGATTAATGTGTGAATTTATTTGTGTAACATTTTGACATTTGTGTGTGTGTGTGTCTATGTTTGCATATACATACCTCTTCATATATGTGTATATGGGTTGAGAGAGGAATTTGTTTAGATATTAACAGTGGTCATCTTTAAGTAGTGGGATTTAGGATGATTTTCAGCTGCTCTCCTTTTACATCATTTACAGTGAACATGTATTGTTTTAAAATAATAAAATTATTTTCAGAGCAAGAGAGAACAAGAGTATATGCATAAGAAAAAATAAGAATCAAAACCTTTAGTAGACAAAGACCTGGCCTCAAAACCTGCATGGTCTAGTAGACGTTGATAGATATTTAAAAACTACTATTAAGTGCAGCACAGTGTACCGTAGATTATTACATAAGTCAGTAAAGATAAGAGAAGGAGTGGTCAATTCTATGAAGAATAGGTGGGCCTGGAAGAGTTTCCAGCAGAGGTAATGCTTGGTGGATATGGAGGGCATTTAGGGTGGAGAGGAAAATGTCAGGCAGGGCACGAAGGCAAGAGTCAGTACTGTAGATGCTGGACAGTTGTAGTCCACCATGTTGCTGGAGTGCATGATACCAGGGGCAGAATCATGGAGGGCTGTTCTGCTATGCTGAGAAGCCTGGACTTCATCCTATACAATGGGAGCAACTGGTACATTATACCACTTTCAGAACCATTTCTGGAGGTTCTTGAGATTCTTTATGAAGTCACTTGTTTTCACACTTTTTTGAAAGCAACTCACAATACAAATTTTGCTTTACATAACATCCCACAACACTCACACACCCCTCTATAAAACAATTCATGAAATACTTTACTCTTATTGTATACAATACATGTTGAATATTTTCTATTCCATTCCATATCATTTTAAAAAATTGTTGTTTCCAACAAATTGATTTAGCCACCCATAGGATCGCCACACAAAATTTTCAAAACACTGATTTAGGGTAACTCTGTGTCCAGGATGATTAAGTGATTTATTCATAAAAGTCATAGTCAAAGGAAGAGTCAAGCCTGAAACCTAGCCTCCTGATTCCTATGCCAGCAATTTCCCCCACAATCTGTGCTGGTGTTTTCATAATTTGCTGGTGGTGCTGAAAAAGAGCTCCAGTAACAGCATACTAGTGTAACTTCTTCAGAGTATTGGGACTTCAGAGTGATTTGATAATGATTTATCAAAGTAATTTAGTTTCATTGTTAGCATGGGGATTTTTAATCAGTCATTTTAAACAGACTATGAGGCTCCTAAATGCAAATCAAACTAATGGCCATCCTTTGCCTATTTCCATTGCATAAAGATGGTGCTTTAGAAAAGACAGACATGAGGTCCCATAGAAATGTTATCCCTGCTCCCATCAATAGCACCCTTTTTAAGAAGAAGGTAATTTGATGTTCTTGAAATTTTTAGGCCACTATTTATATTTTTATAATGATAAAAATTGCTTTTTTTCAGAGCAATCCCTTTTGATTCAACACTTTGGTTGCTGCCATTTTCTTTTTTCAACCTGACAGGAATCCTACAGGCCATAGAAATTCAGGTATAGTTCAAGAATGGAGTATCATTAGTAATGACTGGCTTATCAATTAATAGGTGAGGTTTCCAAATCTAACTATGGATCCTGATATTCAACTGAGAACCACGGAACCCACAGAAAATGGGATGCATTTTAGACTTAGACTGAATCTTTGCAAATGTAAATATAGCCAACATATCTGGCTCCTGGTCCCAATCTTGCATTACTCTAACACTGAAATTAGACAGGGAATATAAGTTTCTTTACATATCTGTCTCAGAGTATTCTTTTTACAAATGGGGTTTAAGAAAGTAATAAGAACGTGATGATTCAACAATGTTCACTGCATATTGTTTATAATACTAAGCCATAACAAAAACTAAAAATGTTCTAAATGTTCACAAAAAGAATGACGCATAAACTGTTGTATATTCATGCAATGTAATAATAGGCAATAATATACAATAATTGTATATGATAAAAATGATATATATATCAACATTGGAAAAAAAAGGATACATATTTAGGAGGATTCATACAAGATAGGGACAACAATAAAAATAAACTTGAACGTGGAAAACAGTACCATTTTTTGTGGATGTATACATATAGGATAAAAATGTGTTTGAGGATGTAAAATACCAATTTCAAGATACTAGCTATCTCTGAAGATGGAGGGTTGGGAATGAGAACCTGGAGGGCTCAAAGGAGGCTTACACTTTATCCATAAATATTTTTTTGTTACAAAAATTCTGAAGCTTGGGGATGGATTCACAGGAATGTTTTATTCTATGTTCTGCTCTTTACTGTTGGTTTGAAACTTACATAATTCTTTTCAAAGAAAGCACTGAGCCAAGATTCCAGGAAAATGATTTCTAATGTCAATTCTACCCCCGCTTTGATGTGTGGTTTTGGGCAAGTTGCTTAACCCTCTGTGCCTATTTCCTCAACTGCAAAATGAGGACAATAACCTTGTCATGCTTCATCGACTTGTGGTGGAAAACAATTAATAAAACTCTTGACAGAAGAGGCTACATTAAATTCTGTGTCAACTCTGAAAAAAACAGAGGAAGACATCAGTAGCTCTTACAAAAGATGGGAAGTCCAGTTTTTCAGGCAAAAGTCGGAATTTATCCAAAGTAGGAAAAATCCTCCTCACACACATACAGCTACATACACTGAACACAAATATTCACAAAGCCAGTGACCATTCTCCTCCTATCACTCTTCTGATGGAACAGAATGGCCAAGGTGAGAATCACTTTTTAATACCCGTTTTTTCTTTTTCTTTTGTCAAATGGTGTTTCTCCAACAAGAAAAAGAGTTCTGAATATGACAACCTAAATCAAAGGCAGAGTGCTGATCATTGAACAGGAAAGGCACCCTGACCTCTCAGCTGGTTAGACTGTGATGATAATGAGGCCAAGGCAATGGCTTCATCTCCTTACGCCAAGTGACTTTTTGAAGCCTGAGAGTCTTCCAAGATGAAATGGAAATTACAACTGCTTTCCAGCAACTATTCCACGCAGACCCCACAGTGCAGCAGGCAAAAAATTTACATGGGATCAATCACAGTCAACCAATGTAATCCCATCCTTTGGGTGAGCACACAGTTGAGCATGGGATAGCTGAAGACAGCCATCCTCTAGTCATGAGGGGGCTAGAGGCAGGAAAAGGCAAACTAAGAGTAACAGAGTGTTGAAATGTGTGTGTGGGGGGGAGGTTCTTGTATGCAACTAGATCATTGAACCAACCCTTCTTGAAGCCCACCCTATCACTGGAATTTTCAGCTATGCGAATCAATAAAATGTTTTTTATTGTATAAGCCAGTTTAAGTCAGGGTTTCTGTTACTTGTAACTAAAAGCTTTCTAAGATAAATAAATGGTTACAGATTTATTTTTAATAACATCCAGTCTTTATTGCAAATGTGTACTGTTGATTTAGAGGTGGATAATGGACAAATAAGCAAGAATATTTCTAGTGAGCAACAATTAAATTGCCTGTACAAGATGATCTTAAAACATGTTCCATGTTATCTGACACTCATTTTAGTGACAGGTGGAGTCTTTGCCCCCTCACCTTGAATCCGGGTGGTCTCATGGCTGCCTTGAATAAAAGAACATGGCAGAAGCGATGCTATGGGACTTCTGAGGCCAGGTGACAAATGACTATCAGCTTCTGCAGGATTCTCTAGGAATTTCTCTGTCTTGATTCACCTTTTTGGGATGTACCCTGTAAGGATCCAGTCACTATGCTTGGGGAAGCCCCAGTCATAGGGAGAGCCATATGAAAATGCCCCAGTCAGCAGTCCCAGGCAAGCCCAGTCTGTGAGCCATCCCAGCACATGTGCCAGCACATGAGTGAGGAAGTCTCCAGATGATTCCAGTCTCCAGTCATTCTTCACAGCTGAGGTCCCAGGCATCATGGAGCAGGGACAAACCATCCCCACTTTCCCTGTCTGAATTCTCAACCCACAGAATCTGTGAGTATAATGACAAGTTTCTGATTTTAAGTAGTAAGTTTGGGAAAGCTTGTTACTCAGCAAAAAACAAACAGAACCACCACAAGAAAATCAACCTAGAAGGGCCTGTACTTCTAAGTATGAAAAAATTAACATATACAGAACAGTGTTTTATAGTCCAACCTGGTTACTACTATATTCTATAATATCAGATGTCTTCTACAATTAGTGCTGATACAATTACCGTAAATGTGCCAGCAAGCAAACCAATGCAATTAGATGTAAGCTATTGAGATGTCTTAAAATTGAAAATTACGCTGTAAAATCTGGAAAAATATAAAAGACAGCTCTTTTGAAACCAGCTTTATTTAAACTGTTTTCTAATTTACAACTTATAAAAAAGGCAATATAAGAAATCAAATATCAAATTCCCAACTTGATGAGACCTGAATAATATTTTTGACCTAAACACTTTCATCTTTTCCTCTTAAATGGTTTTGAAGGTTGTTATCACCCCGGCAAAGGAAAAAACAAACTTGAAAAGTAATTTTTAAAATATATTAAAAACTATGTATAAAAATTCTTGAAATTCCCTGACTCAATATTGTACATTGGGTGCCATGGGGTTTGGGGGGTAAGTAGAAGTTGTAACATATTATCTTTTTTCTTATTTCCATTCTTTTAGAATTCATTCATGATTTGATTTCAGAATCTCCAAATAATTTTAAGTCATGTCAAAGAGTTGACGATGATGTATAGTTAGATGGCTCTCAAACATCCAAATTCTGGTCTCCTCAAGATTCCTGACTTAGTTTTAAGCACAGAGAACAGAGCTGAGTGAGTAAAATAAACTTGAGTTTGAGGAGTTTTGCAAAAATAGCTGACCTGCATGGACAACTACTTTTGCTTGTGCTCAGGTGTCTTGGGTTCTGGCATTGAAGAGAATGGGAGGTTCCCTTCTTTCTTTCCAGGCCATCTTATAAGTCACTAAACTTTATCTCGACAATAGCAAGAAAAGGCTGGTTGAGAGCACACTACACACACATAAATCCGATACCTAAAGCAAGTAGGGATTTTTCAAAGTTTAAGTCGCAGAAGGGAAGCAGCTTTCAGGGTGAGCTCAGTGCCTCACCTCCTTGCCTGAGCAAGAGCCAGGCTGCCAGTGAAATATGCCAGTTCAAACGCAGCCCAGAGAGGCAGCTGCGTGACAAGGCCTTAACCCAAAGGGGAAGGCCCCACTCCTTCCATGCCCTCTCTCTTTCTGATAGCGTGAAATGAATTGACTCAAAAACTACCCAAATGATGGCCAAAGAAAAATGGAGTCAGCTGAGAAAACTGGATCTTTCCCCAATAGTCATGGTCTCTGCTCACCTCTTTTTTTTTTTTTTTTTTTAAATTCAGTTTTATTGAGATATATTCACGTACCCTATAATCACCCATAGTGTACAATCAATTGTTTACAGTACCATCATATTGTGCATTCATCAACACAATCCATTTTTGAACATTAAATAAAACATTTTCCAAGAAAATAAAAATAAGAATAAAAATGAAAGTAAAACAGAGCACCCAAAGCATTCCATCCCCCCATTCCACCCTATTTTTCCTTTAATTTTTGTCCCCATTTTTCTACGCCTCTGTCCATACACTGGATAAAGGGAGTGTGAGCCACAAGGTTTTCACAGTCACACAGTCACACCATGTAAGCTATATTGTTATACTATCGTCTTCAAGAATCAAGGCTACTAGGCTGCAGTTCAACAGTTTCAGGCATTTCCCTCTAGCCATTCCAATACACTAAAACATAAAAAGGGGTATCTATATAATGCATGAGTTACCTCCAGAATGGCCTCTTGACTCCATTTGAAATATCTCTGTTGCTAAAACTTTATTTTGTTTCATTTTGCTTTCTCCTTTTGGTCAAGAAGATGCTCTCAATCCCCCAATGCCAGGTCCAGGCTCATCCCTAGGAATCATGTTTCAAGTTGCCAGGAGATTTATACCCCTAGGAGTCAGGTCCCACATAGTGGGGAGGGCAGTGAGTTCACCTGCCGAGTGGGCTTAGAGAGAGAGAGAGGGGCCACATCTGAGCAACAAAGAGGTTCTCTGGGGGTGACTCTTAGGCACAATTATAAGTAGGCTCAGCCTCTCCTTTGCAGTAATGAGCTTCATAAGGACAAACCCCAAGATTGAGGGCTCAAAGGCCATGTGCTTTTTTTTTTTTTTTAATTAAATTCAGTTTTATTGAAATACATTCACACACCTTACAATCATCCATGATATACAATCCACTGTCCACAGTATGATAACATAGTTATGCGTTCATCACCACAATCTATCTCTGAACATTTTCCTTACATCAGAAAGAACCAGAACAAGAATAAAAAATAAAAGTGAAAAAAAACACCTAAATCATCCCCCCATCCCACCCCATTTGTCCTTTAGTTTTTATCCCCATTCCTCCACTCATCCATACACTAGATAAAGGGGGTGTGATCCACAAGGTCTTCACAATCACACTGTCACCCCTTGTAATCTACATTATTATATAATTGTCTTCAGGAGTCCAGACTGCTGGGTTGGAGTTTGGTAGTTTCAGGTATTTACTTCTAGCTATTCCAATACATTAAAGCCTAAGAGGTGTTATCTATATAGTGCATAAGAATGTCCACCAGAGTGACCTCTCGACTCCATTTGGAATCTCTCAGCCACTGAAACTATTTCGTCTCATTTTGCATCCCCCTTTTGGTCAAGAAGATACTCTGCTCACCTCTTGAGGCTCCTGGAGGCAAGTAACAAGTTGGTCCAGAATATTTCATACTATATAGACTAAAATAAATAACTTCCGAGGTATTAGGGAAGGCATAAATGAGGTAAAATAAGAGAAATTGGATTATAGAAATTAAGCTGCCCTGGGAAGCTCCAAAATATAAAAGAAAGAGGTAATATGATTATAAGGCATATATTTCATCCCATTCATATAGTTCCTCTTTTGGCCTGAAGTAACTTCTAGTTTGGTAATGTGAGATACTCATATATTTACACGTTATTCAACAGCAACAAAATGTCTTAATTTATGAGTGTTAGCAGACTTTTCCTCTCTGACATACCAGATAAAGATAACTTTATCTTTGAGTCTTCAATTTCCTTCCCCCTTTTCTGACTTCCACAGAGAGGTCTGCCTTCCTCTGGAGATTTGCCATGTAGAATTGGGAGAATGAAGGAATTAAGGTGGACGAAAAGGTAGAATGGAATGAAAAAAAAAAAATGACCCTGGAGTTGTTTCCGGAAAAACAGAACAGTAAATAAAGAGAAGATGTTAGAGTGAGTGATATGCTCAATAGCTGAGTGAATTAGAGTCTAAAAAAATTAAAGGATTTTAAAAAATGATATAGTAAGTTTTTAATTGTCTTCTCTGATGCTTAATTAAATGTTGGGACTGATTTTTACTTGCCTTTAATTGTTAGTATGTTTATTGGATGTGATACTATGCTGAAACTGGGTCACTGGGAGTCCCAGTATTAATTTAGGTCATATTCAAATATTTATTTCCAAGAGGGAAGATGAACCCTAAGATTTTTAGCATCTACTCTACTCCTTACTTTGGGACCAAGGATCTTGTCATTCCAAATGTGACGATTTCAGAAACTCATCTCTATAGAGAAATTCCAAGAAGAAAAATATGCTTTTTCTGAAAGATTACCATACAAGCAGTTATTATATGGAAAAAATTCAGGAAAGTTAATACAGGCAGCTATTTAAAGGATTATAGACAAGACAGAAAAAACAAAGAAAAAGCTATCAAATGGAGAAGAGAGACAGGTTGGGTCAAACTATAAGAAGAGCGTTGTGATCAAACTTAACTGGATCAATAAGTTGACTTGTTTGTGCACAGGAGAAATATAACACTCTTGAGAAACTCAAAGTGCACCACAACCAATTATCTTATCCATCTCTCTAGCATTCGTAAGTGCAGTGTGACACCTTATTGTCACAGAAACTGACACTAGAAATTTTCCTTTCCCTGGTGAGATAATGGTAGAATATACTTTGAAGTATAAGGTATATAAACATATTAATTATTCTTATTAAGCTGACAATGAAATGGAGGACTTCAAAACATCAAATGACTCATTTAGGTGAGCTTTCAACTGAATTCATGTTTCTTCATTTCATTCCATTATGTGCTGACTCACTAGAATGACATACTAGCAGGACAGCAAATCTTAGATGACTGGTGGAATTGAGAATGAAAGACTTAGATGTTCTAATTTCATTCAATGAGAATGAAAGAATGGAGAAAAATGTAAGGATGACTGAAAGGCTGGGAGTCTAAGTTTGCACCTACATATAACAGAGCAGAATACAGCTAAACAAAAGATTAGATGGATCTAATTTGAGAGAACCCTGAAGTTCAAGTGGCAAAGATCAACCCTGGGTTGGCCAGGGAGGTGGCCATTTGTGTGTGTGTATTTGTATATGTGTGTATATCTTTGTTGCTCACAGTGTCATTTGCATTTTATACTTCTATCCAGTTTTTAAGTAAAAGGACACAAAAAGTCTGCATTTGTGGTTTTACTTGCATAAAGAAAATTAAAATTGGATGTTGCTTTGTTATCACTTTTCCTTTCCAAAAAAAACACGAGTGTTTTTTCGTATCACTGTTTTTTTTGTACCACTTTTCCTTTCAAAAAAAAAAAAAAACACTAATTATAATGAGCAAATGCATGGGGTTAAATCTAGAGTATAGGTCACCAGGAGATAGAATGAGGGTAGATAATGGGAAACTGATGCTTAATTTGTGCATAATTTTTAATAAGGTTGATTGCAAGTGTTTGGAAATGGATAGAGCTGATTGTATCACATTATTGTGAGTGATTAACAGTGCTGAATTATTGGTGTGATTGTGGTTGAAGGGGAAGTTTAGGGTCACGTATGTCACTGGAAGGAAAGCTAGAGGATAAAACATGGGACAATATAACATAGTGAACCCTGTGGTGGATGATGACTGTGGTTAATAGTACAAATATAAGAATGTTCTTCCATGAACTAGAACAAATGTTAATAATAGGGTTGTATATGGTAAAAAAAAAAAAATACAACTAATGCAAATTATGGACTATAGTTAACAGTAATATTGTAATATTCTTTCATCAATTGTAACAAATGTAATATACTGATGCTCTGGTCAATAATGGGGGTGGTAAAGGAGTATGGGGTTTTTCTTTTTGGAGAATGAAAATGTTCTAAAATTGATTGTGGTTATGAATGCACAACTCTGTGATTATGCCAAGAGCTGGTAATTGTACAGTTTGGGTGGATTGTATGGTGTGTGACTAAAACGGTTTTTTTTAAAAAGAGATATAGCAAATAAAAAATAATTCTCTTCATCACTGTCAACATTGAGAGCATAAAAAACTTCAAGAGACAAGTGCATTAGAGTTTCCTCAGCAAGGAGTTGAAACTAAATTTGTAATCATGGCTATCCAAAAATTATAAACAGAAAATAAAAGTATACCACTGGAAATTAAAAAAAAAAAAAGTGTGCTACTGGAAATTAAAAATGTACGCCACTGGAAGAATTTAAAAATCTTAAATTTCAAATTTAAAAGATAAGAAGCCCTTTGACAGAAATAGTAGAGCGGCAGCATAAAAGTGAAAAGAATACTCAACTGGGAGTCAGAAAACATGGGATTTAGTACCTGTTTTCCAACTTAGCTAAGTATGTGAACTCAAGCAAAATCTATCCTAGATATTAAGCCCCCGATATCAAATGAGAGGGCTGGATTAGATAAGCATTTTTCAAACTTGGTCCTGAGGAACACTGATTGAGAAAAATGTTAATGGATGTTTTATATATAAAATATAAAGATATACACATATTTTTCCACATAATTCAGAAAATGCTCTCTTAAACAAAATTATATAGCATTAGGCATTATCATCTAGGGACTGACAAACTATGGTACATGGGCTAAATATTTCCAGTTGCTTGTTTTCATACATCCAGTTTATTAAAACACATCCATATCCATTCATTTACATATTGTCCTTGGCTGCTTTTGTGCTACAGCAGCAGAACTGAATTCCTGCAATAAAGATCATATGGCCCTGAAAACCTAAATTATTTATGATCTGAGTCTATACAAAAAATGTTTGCCACCCATCCTATAGACCTTCTCAAAACATTTGATGTGATACTGTGAGTTCCAAAAGAATTTGACTATAGAACATATTTTTGTCATATAACAACTAGTAAGAGAATTAGTGCTCTTTGGAAGAGTCTGGGTTAGATTATTTCCAAGATACAACAGATGTCTATTTTTCTCTGATTCTTTAAAACACCCAACTAAATGAATCAATCTATCCCATTCATTCATGAATTAAACAAATATTTACGGAGTAGAAACTATGTGCCAGGCAATGTTCTCAGTAGCTGGCATATACAGCAAGCAAATATACAAGGACACTTATCCTCTTACAGCTTACATTACAGTGAGAGGACACAAACAAGATAAATGACATACAGTACGCTGGATGGTGATACGTGTTATGGAGAAAAACAGAGAGAAGAGGGGGCCAGAGTGTGGGAGATTGCAGTTGTAAAGAGGGTGGTCAAGGAAGGTGTGATGGTTAATTTCATGCATCTACTTAGCAAAGTTATGGCATCCAGTTGTTTGGTCAAGCAAGCTGTGCCAGTTTGAATGCATCATGTCCCCTCAAATGCCATTATCTTTGATGTAATCTTGTGTGGGCAGACCTATCAGTGTTAATTAGATTGTAATTCTTTGCACCCCACCCAACTGTGGGTGATGACTCTGATTGGATAATTTCCATGGAAGTGTTGCCCCACCCATTTAGGGTGGGTCTAAGTTGAGTCACTGGAGCCATATAAATGAGCTGACAAACAGAAGGAACTCAGTGCAGCTGAGAGTAACACTTTGAAGAGGAGCTACAGCCAAGAGGGACACTTTGAAGAAAGCACAGGAGTTACAGATGAGAGACAGTCTGAAGATGGCTGTTGAAAGCAGACTCCTGCTCTGGAGAAGCTGAGAGAGGACAAATATCCCAAGTGTAACTAAGAGTGACATTTTTGAGGAACTGCAGCCTAGAGAGGAACGTCCTGGGAGAAAGCCATTTTGAAACCAGAACTTTGGAGCAGACGCCAGCCACGTGCCTTCCCAGCTAACAGGTTTTCCAGACACCATTGGCCATCCTCCAGTGAAGGTACTCGATTGCTGATGCGTTACCTTGGACACTTTATGGCCTTAAGACTGTAACTGTGTAACCAAATAAACCCCTTTTATAAAAGCCAATCCATCTCTGGTGTTTTGCATTTCAGCAGCATTAGCAAACTAGAACACAAGCACTGACCTGATGGTTACTGTGATGGTATACAGTACATGAATTTGCATCTAGAATCAGTTGATTACATGTCCAGCTAACTGCATTTACAATCAACAAAGGAGAGTGCCTCAGGAATGTGGGGAGTCTCCTCATCCAATCAGTTGGAGGTCTTAAAAGCCAGAATTGAGGATTTCAGAGATCAGAAGAATTTCTGTCTCAACTTCAGTCTGCTAGCTTCCCCTGGGGAATACAGACTTCCCAGACTTCTGCATCACCGTTATCAGAGTTTCCAGTTTTCCCTGTGGAATTTGAACTTGCCAGTCTCCATGAGTGCATATTCCAATTCTTCACCTCTCTCTCTGTCTTGATCTCTGTCTCTCTCTTATCCTGTCTATTCTGTTTCTCTGGAGAACCTTGACTAATACAGAAGACCTCACTGAGAAGGTGACATTTGGGCAAAGAATTAAAGGAGGAGAGTGAGTTATCCATATGGAGGGGAAAGCATTTATAAAACAGAGGAAACAGACATAGCAAAATGGCTATAGCCCTGAGAAACATTAAGAGGTCAGTGTGAGGAAGATCAAACAAGTGAGGGAGAGAGAGGCAGGAAGGGAGGTCAAAAGAGCAATGGGGGCATATTGGGTGGGGTCTTAGAGGTCATTATAGGAACTCAGGTTTTTACTCTGCAAAAAGTAGGGGGCTATTAGAAGAGTTTGAGCAGAGAAGAGAATGATCAGACTTTCATTTAAAAATGGTCACTTTGACTGTTGTGATGAGAATAATTGAATAAGGGGTGAGAGAGGGAAAAAAGAGACCTGGAGGAGGTTATTACCATAATCTGGAAGAAATAATGAAGGTTTCCACCAGGGTGGTAGCAATGCAGTTGGGTGAGAACTTGGTGGTATATATTTTGAAACTAGAGCCAATGAGATTTTCTGATGGATTAGAAGTAGGGTGTGAAAAACAAGAGTCTCTCTCTCTCTCTCTTTTTTTTGGCCAAAGCAACTAGAAAGATGGAATATACATAAACTGAGATGGGGAAGACTGTAGGAGGAGCAGGGTTTTAAGGGCATATCAGGAACACAGGAACAAGGTTTTGGGAATGTTAAGTTTGACATGTTGGGCATGGTTTATGATGCCAGAGAAGAGGAATGGGCAGGAGATGTAGAAATGGGAGTCAATAGTTAACACACGGTATTTAAAGCAATGAGATTGTGGGCAACAAGGGAGCAGAACAGACATCCATGGACTAAATCCTGGTACACTCCAACATTTAGAGGTCAGAAAGACAGAGGAATCAGTAACATAGATTGAGAAAAAAACAAACAAAAAAACAGCCAGAGAGTAGAAGGAAACAATGAAAAGTGAGATGCCCTGCAAGCCAAGTGAGGGAAGAGGGAATAAATGACCATGTCAAACCTATTACTAAATCAAGTAACATAAGGACAAAGAACTGACACTCCATTTGATAATGTAGAAATCTTGACAAAAAACAATTTCAGTGAGGTGGTTTGCACAAAAGGTTGACTAGAGTGGATCTAGTAGATAAATGGATGGAGAAAATTTGGAGACAGCTAGTAATATTTGAATTTCCTTCTTATCTGCTCCTTTTAGGACATTTTCAACCTTTCAATAGTCCTGCATTATAGCAGAATATCATTTTCTTCTCTACTGCCATTCCCTTTTACTCATCTTTTTGTATGTCTACGCAATGTCAAACATATGGATAATATGTGAAAAATTCCCCAGCCATCTGAATGTTTCCAAATATACATATATTTGAAATAAAATAAGCAGAATATTTGGATGACTAGCTGGGTTTTGATTTGCATATTTTGATGGCTACATAGTATCAATGTTGAGATGTCTAGAGAAACATTCACATTATTTTAAGAAAACCCTTATATCTTTAAGGGTCAGTATATTAAAAATACAAAAAAAACAGCAGTGATATTCACTGTATTTAGGAAATTAGGCACATTTACTTAGCTTGACAGTCAACATAACCTCATATTGAACAAAATCCCATAATTACAGCTGAGGGTTTTATACATGTAAATAACTTAGGTCAGTCCACTATAAAGGTTTGTTAAACAACAAATAAATAAAATAGAGAACAGTTTCAATACCTGGACAATATCACCTTCTCTTACACTCATGTTGGAGTATAAATGAAGTGCAAAAACATAAGTTTACAATTTGATACCGAACTTGACAACATCTTATACGTCTAAGCCAGTTCTTAAAGTTCAGTGTGCAGTAGAATCACCTAGATGGCTTGTTAAAACACAGATTGCTGATCCCTAGCCCCAGATATGGATTTGCTTGAAATTACTCTTATATGGATAAAAGATAAGAACAGGTACTGAACATCAAAGGGGTAGACTGCGTTTGCAAACTATTGATTTGCTCCCATATCTATATGCACCTCTCCTCACTCTGCTGTTTATCACAGGGAACCTCTTTTCCTGGCTACTTGACCTCTGGCTTACAATTAAGTTTGGGAAATGAGGGACAAGTGAGTGAATAAAAGCAAGAGGAAATAGAAGTCAGGATATTTCTCTCCATGTCTCTCTGCGTCTTAAACAGGTCTTTGGAACTGACCATGTCTTCTCCACAGTTCCAGCTTCCATTGGACAGCTATTTCACCCATGGTCCCAGCTTCTGCTGGACAGTCCCCACCAAGACTCTAGATCCGGCTGGGAGGCTCCAGCTTCTGTGCTCTGATCACACTCCTTCAAGCAGTCAGTAGCAGTTTCCTGCTATTGCAAAACTCTGGTGGCTTTATCAACTCCCGTTTAATTTCTCCATTCTTCCTTCACTTCTATCACTTTTACTGATATTCTGTAGTAAATTCCTAAAACACTTGTTTTCCTGAATGGAACGTGACTAATACTTTCACTGAGAATTGGGTATTGTTTTTTTTTAATTTTATCACAGCATGGCCTAGCCTAGCATATTCTGTCCAGGTTAGGACAGGACCCTGTCTCTATTGGATTCTGTTTGCAGGTTAATCCTTTCTTGCATAGCCTGAGCTCACACCAAAGTTTATAGATAGTAAAAAGCAACCAGAGAAAAAAGAGATATTCGGAAAAGAGATAAAGGTGGTGAGGTGGAAGTGTCTAACACAGCCGAGTCTCAGCGGACAGAATAAAACATTAGCCTCAGGCTACTATTCTGTAAAAGTTGATAGGCTTTTCTAATACTCAGAAAGAGTCTCTTTGTATAAAGGTGAACATATGCACATGTGTGGGGAGAAGTATAATAATCTAGAATTCTACTTTGGAACTGGGAAGTATTTACCCTGTTCAGAGAGCCCTTTGCTAATCAGAAACACTTGGATTGTTTGAAGACATGTTGTGGTGCATCTGTGCATGTGTTTGTTCATTTTCTTTGACATATTTGCTTCATCTCATCTTCTCATTTGATAAATTCAGGCCATCTCCAGTGGCTGGCGAAGTCTGGAGATCGAGGTTCCGGATAGATGGTAGTTTAAGGTTAGAGAGCTTTGAGAAGCAGGTTCAAGAAACACCCACCATAGTCTGTTCTGAGAAACAGAACTTGTGGCAGCAGTGCAGTGAGCCACGTTGTGAGTGTCAACACAAGTGGGCTGCCAATTTTAGGTAAATGGACAGTGAGTGGATGGGTATTCACATACCTACTTTGTTCATGTAGCATCATCCATTCTTGCAGCCCAGAAAGCTGCTGTGTCAGCATTGATTCCAATGCATATTTTCTGGTCTACAACAGAGCTCAAAAAATAACTACTAACTGAAGGAAACACCTATTTAAGTAGCCTTGATTTTCACTGATAAACAGAGGAAATGCTGTGGAATTCTTCTCTCTATATGTGTACCAACTATATTCCAAGAACTGATTCTGCTCCTCAGTGATTTTATCCATTTGATATACAAGATATCTGCTGGCACCTGACAGTAACTACTCTGCCAGGCCTTCTGGCATTGAACAGTATGGAAAGTGCAATAGTTAAAGAAGTTTTGCCAAGAGCTTATACTGATTTCTCCCAGAGCATCAGATCTGTTAGAAATGTTGTAGCTAGTTTTCTGTTTCTTAGCAATAGGCTGACCTGTATTAATTCGTTTGCTTTACATAGATGTCAATTCTGAAAGGTACTTTGGTAGCTCTGTCTTCTTCATTGTTTTAGAGAGAAAATTCAATAATTTCATTCAGGAAAGTATTATCACATACTTGTGGAAAAAATCATCCTGACTTACTAGAGAGTTCTGGCTTATGTTTGAAAAGTTTGCTGATTTTTCAATGGCCAAATGGCAATATTTTAAAAGACAAAGTATTAGATGTTAGGGATGAATGGATCCATTTTCTGATCTAACAAAACCTTATTTTAGATACTTAACATTGCATTTCCAGTTAAGCTTTTCTTTATTCAACTACTTCTGGGAAATCTCATTTGCAGGTTTACTTATCCCAATGGAGTCTGTTGCTTTTTATTCATGTGACAGTATTTTGAGTTTTAATATTTATTATAATTTTCTCTTTAATTTTATCCTTAACTGAGCCAACTTTGCCTCATTGATCTATTTGGTAAATGACAGATAAGATGTAGCACAACACTAAAAATGAAAAATGTTAACTGAATATATAAGTTCAAAAGACACAAAAAAACTTTGATCTGAATAATTTGTACAGTGTTAATTAAATTTTACCTCAGTAAAACTAAACATCAGAGTCCTTGATATGTATGAACAGCTTCTAAACATTGTATTTTAAGTTATATTTTAAGATATTAAAATAATTTAACAGGCTATTGGGGAAAACCATGATTGATCTTACTTTTAAAATTATTAAAGTAGATGTGAACAAAACTTTTCTCACAGCTTATTCCTGTGAAGCCACCAAGGGACTGTGACCAGCAGGCATCTGGAGACCAATCCTAACCTACACTTTGGATTCTTTTCAAGACCTTTAATCCTCAGGACATCAGTCCTAAAGAGTTATCTGTGACCCTTGGTTGGAATTCTTCAGGTATTAAAGGGACCTCAGCCAGGCATGGTAGGTTTTCTTCCTCTAGCTGCCAGGAGATTATTTTTCTTCCTCTTGAGTAACGTTCTGTTTTTGCATCATATGGGAGTCGTAGTCTTTCTGAGTGGGTAGGTGTGTGGGGGGTGGGGACGGGGGGTAGTTCCAGGGATCTTGTCATTACTAACTTCTCTAGAACCTCTCAGCAGCACCAAGGGCAGGTCCTTAGTCCACTGGTGCCATATGCAATTTCCATCTATCTTTAAACATGTATCAACCTACCACCTTGGAAAACCAAAAGAGAAAAAAGAAGAAAAGCCATCTCATTGATTCTACTGCTTTCTGCCTTATTTTTCATTTCTCTGTTTGTGTTCACTATTAATTTTCCTAGGGTGTGGCTTAGGAAACACATGTACTCTCAAATGTCTGCAATGTGGATTCATTCCATGTTTTTTTAAAACGACTCCAAGTGTCGTCAATGACTCATAACCACCAAATCTAATAGCTTCTCTTTAATCCTCATTCTGCTTTCTTCATGGAAACATTTGATATTCGTGCCCATCTTCCCATTGTTGATATTTTCATTAAGCAGCTTCAGTGATGCTTGATGACCTCCCATTTCTAATAATTTTTCCATTTTGGGGGTAGGGAATAGTTTTAGTCTTCCTTTTCTCCTATTTATGAATATTCTCCTCTGATAATGTATGTTTTCTCTTTTTTTGATGTGGAAATACATAGAAAACTATTAAAACAATTCCTCTAAATTAATTACCCTTCAAATAATTGTTCTATTTTACTATTTTTGTAAGTGGAAAGAATGTTTAACATCTATTATTTTTCCTAGCGTACAAGTGAAATCTGTGGCATGGTATAACCACAAAATGAATGCCAAAAATGATCAAGTAGAAAATAACATTTTGAGAACAACACTAAATACTCTAAACTACACACTCTAAAATAGCAACTAATATTCTGAAAAGAGGTTGAGTTACTGTAGATTATCCCTTGATTACACTGAGCCAGTAAATTGTAAGCTACTAAGGGCATAAATGGTACCTTATTCATTTTTCCTTATCTGTAGTGATTGGCAGAGTTTTACACATAATATTTTCTCCAACAATGTTTGTTACATTGAATGTGAAGCTTCCAGCAAAAATTGTCAAAAAAATATATATATATACAGGGTGTAATATGACAACATTCGACCCAGTGTCATTACAAACCTCAGATTTTTTTTTCTAAAAAGTATTTTAGATGCAATTCTTACTGCTGCAGTTGATGAAATACTACATACAACATGCGGATATCAAATAGTGTAGAGATAGTTTTCAGCAACTTACAAAAAAAAAAAAAGCAAAAAAAAGCACCCTTTCGGTATTTCCTTGGGAGCTCTTAGTGCTAAACATCCCACCACTATAGTGCTGAGGTAGCAGCCTTCCAATAGACCTGGATGATGAGATCATTCTCCTTTGTTCTGGTAAAAGGGCAAGAAATATGGGCATTTTTATCAGAGAGAACAGAGTTTGTTGAAATCACTATTTGATACCTGCTCACTCCTCCATTAAAGAAGAAGGAAGTGTTTCATCTGCTCCTTCCCCCAAGGTCAGAAGTCCTTGAATCATGTATGAGATGTGGTTGTGACTATAAAATATGGAGCAATTTATGCTAGTGATTTCCAAAGTGTTTTATTTTTATTTATTTATTTTTGACCACGTAAAGATTTAAGTGTCTTAATGCTTTAGGTGGTTGTGAAAGGGGAACCTTTTAAACAGTTTTTGAGATCATCAAACCCAGTGAGAGGATCAGACCAAGAAGAGGGAGAAGCACTAACTGATTTCTGCTTTGGTGCTCCCAGGGTGGATCAGAAGGGTTGGGGAATTTCACAGGTAGGCCTGAGATGAAGTAGTTTCTGAGCACTTACTTTGCCTGAGAGCCAGGGCAGGGACAACAACTGTCTGAGAGCTGCACCATCTATACAAAGACAATCAGGTGGGAAAGTCCACAACTCACTTTACCCAAATAGAGCAAATAGATCATCAAAAGCTCTATCTATCTGATGGGAGTTACAGTTATATATTACTAGCTTCTCAGATGAGCATTAGGCAAAGATTTAGAGGAAGAGAATTACCCACTCCTGGGATTGACATAGTTGACTTGCTTCTCTGTAACAAGGTACCTCCAGTCCCAGCCCCCAAAAATCTTCCAAAAGAGAAAAAAAAAGAGAGGCCACGCCCTCCATGCCTAGCTCTCTAAGGGCCTTTCTACAGCTACAAGGGAGATAGTGATGGGGGATAACAATTTCCTAATCTGACTGAGTATTTATTCCAAATGAAGTTGGGATTTTAAATAGACACATCATTCTGCACACCACTAGACTGTGTCAAACACATAGAAAGGGAATGAGATGCTGTGGATGGCAACTTTAATTCTAGCTATCGCTCCACCCACTTACTAACTCCTAAGAGATGAGTGATCAGTAAAGCTGAGAGCAGTTACTAAAATAAAACTACTCCACGTTGGTGGATTGCTGAATCGAGACTATCGATTGACCCTACTACTTTTGAGAACATTTGGGGAAGAATAAGTAAAATATTTTAGGCCAAGAGGAGAGTAAACAGATGAGAACTATTTGATTGAGAAAGAATATATAGGCTGCAAATGGATTTGTTCTTTAAGTCCTTATAACCCAAAAGTAGGGGACATCCCTTAAGATTGGAAAAAATTGGGGGGAAGAAAGGAAAATTTTTACTTCAAAAACATGTTGAATTCAACAATTTGATTTATAAATCATTTAAAAACAGGTTTAGTGAATTAATAGACAGCACAATCATAATGGATTAATAGGTGAAAGTGATATGTTTAGGGGATTATTTTAGCCTTTAACATAGACACAAAGTGTCCCTTGATTTCACCGTGAAAAATAATTAAAGATTGTTTGGATTATTTGTATGTTCCACAAGAACGTATTTCTTTCCTACTTAGAAAAATGACCTAACTTCTACTCATACAATTATGAAAGCATTACAGTTTCTTACCTGAATATAATGCAAACTAAATTATGCTTTTGATTGAAATATTTCTACAGGAATAACTCCTCCATACATGTCAGTATAATTGCATCTCAGATTTGGAATTTTGTTAAGGAGAACAACTACAGTCAAATCATAATTTTTTTCTGTGCCAAAACCATGGCAGTATTGTCTCAAAAATAAGTTGATGTAATAGGAAACAAAATAGCAGGAAAATCCAGTATATTAAGACAACTATTTTAACTAACGAAATGCAACTGTTAAGATGCAAAAGTCCTACTTGAGATTTCTTATTCTAAGTTCCTTACTTCAAAATTTGGGCATTTTCCAGTGGCACTGAAATTAATATCCTGGGCATGGAACAGCAGGACCCATTCAAGAGTGCAATCAAAATAATGATGCAGGTGTCTTCCATACCCTCTCAGCAATCAGTCTTTTGGTTCAGATAATCTCAAAATCACTCTCACATCCCTACCCCATGCTTCTTTAGTCCATTGACCTCTATGCCTGACCTCTCCTGAGGATTTATAATCAAGAAACTATTATTGTTGTTTTCTGTAACTCTCCTACTTACAATCAGGAGGCATCTTTTCCATAAACATCTTATAATATTCTTGTAGAAGTTCAAAATTTTCCTGATTAATACTTTCTTGCAAAGACACATCTCCAAACCTAGAAATAGAAAGAAGAAAATAGTCATGGGTTATAAATTAGCACCTGAAAAAACACCTTTTAACTTTTCCTTTTTAAACTGAGGGCAATAGTTTCCTAAGGAAGGACTCTTTCTCTCTCTTCCAAGTTATGTTGTACGATGGGCATTTCAAACGTATTCCAGTCTCCACTGCCCCTGACTCTGTCATTCCCTAGCGACACACCAAAATATCATTCTAGTCATCAAATGTGACTTTAAATGAAATAGCCTATGTCAAACACCAGCCCTTGTACATGTGCATGACTGAGACTCAGTTAATGTTTGGGGCTGCTCTTTCTTTGCATCTATTTTTTTTTAAGCCTCCCTCTCCCTTTTTATTCCTCCAATTTGCCTCTTAACTTCTGACAGCATCTTGAGGAGGGGTCCAAAAGACCAAGTCTGGACACTGGGCTGCCTGCAGTCTTGTACATGCCGTCAGTGGCTGCAGGCACATGTGGGGGTCCTATAATGTGCCAGGGAGTAGTTGACCTTTGCTGACATATTTTCCTATTCACGCCATAAACGCAGGTAGCCTCTGTACTGGCGCCCTGCTGTCTTTTCTCCAAGACAAACTGGAGTACCATTGACCTTCTCTTCTCCTTGAGCATTTCCTCAGGTTTAGAACTTAAAAAGTACACTTTTTTTTTTTTTTTTCTGTAAAAGGATGCTACATAAATGGCTTCCAATATCTATCTCCATCTTTGATCTCTTTTCCCAAGTTTCAAATCAGTATTTATGGATGGCAATTGAAAATTTCAATGTGAATTGTCCCACCCCATTTCAAATGTAACATAGCTGAAACCTGAAACCATCTCCTCCTTTTGCCTGTTTCAATATTCTGCCATTAACTCAGGTTCAAAATCTAAGTGGCATTTTGGATTTCCTCTTTTCCCCACCCCTATCCACTACTTATTTAATCTTTTCATATCTCTGGTCTCCATTTCTTCTTTTTATTTACTTTTTATTTACAGTGGTAAATAAAAAGAAGGTATTTAATCATACTCAGTCTGGACTCTTCCAAAGTCTCCCAAATACCTGAGTGCTATGCCCCTAGCCTCCTTCCCTTCCAATCTCTCCTTTACACTATAGTCAGATCATTCATTCATTCATTCATTCAACAAATATTTATATAATATCAACTATGAGCCAGGTGTTTGCAATGTGCAATAAATGAAATATTGGAGAAATTAATCTAACACCCAATTCACCATATCAGCTCACGAAACTTCAATGCCTCCCCTCTTCCTATAAACACAAACTCCAGTCTCCTTAGCTTAGTATCTAAACTCTCCACAAAGGCTTCCAAAATCCCTTGTAGGAATGCTGTTATACTCATCTCCTTTACCAGCAGTATTTTAAAGCCTTTGGCAATTTTCTCATGCTATTCCCCCTCTGACTAGGAAGTGTTAACTCCCTTGTCAGCTTGATTAATTCCTTTTCATCCTTCAAAGCCTGGTGAATCAGGCTCACCTTCCCTATAAGACCCTCTTGATGAACTCCCTTCCCATGTGGGAATCACTTCTGCACTATTCCTGTCCCTTGCACATAGTTTGATTGTTATATGACTCCAACTATGATGTAGTACTTGTTGAACTGTCTTCCTTCCTGGATGATAAGTTCTTTCAGGACAGGAATCATACCTGATTTTCCTTGTTACCCCTTACTCTCTGTGCCCCACAACTTGGCAGACCAATGCCTGGTACAGAGTCAATGTTCAATGTCTTACTGAATTGGACTCAGAGGATAAGAACATGAACCCAGGGAAACCTTCAGGAGAGGTTTCTTAGGCTTAGATGAAATATACTCTTCTAAATTTTTTAGATACCACAATCAACTGGTACTTTAAAAATAGTATTCTTGCTGGGGTAATAATAGTATTTACTTATTTGAGAACAGCCATACACAATATGTTTGAGTTATGAGGAAATTTGTAGTAAAAATATTACACCTTGATTACACAGCATACCTAATGTGTAGATGTTGACTGGTAACACTCAAAATTTAATACCAGAAAAATGAGGTTCAGAGAACAAAGAGGAAATGAGGATTCGCTCAAATCGATCGTTAGTGTCAGAATGCTATTAGAATACAGGCTTAAATTAAAATAGTCACAGTTAAATGAACAGTGGAAATTCGTCTAATCTAGATTTTTCCTTGAAAAGTCTGTAAATGGAAAATCCTCATACCTCTCTCAAGATAACTCCTACAGTCTGTAACTTATTATTTCATACCCAAACCACTGAACTCGAGTGTTACAAAGAAGGGAATACTGACATTGCTGGTTCCTCTTTTCCAAATTGTATAATTTATGTTCAGGAATATCAGTCATCTCAATGACTGAACTTGCTGTGAGACCAGATATACAATTGGAATATAATCTGATTTTAGATACAGATTTTTAAAAAGTGCTTAATTATGGAAGAAAACTTCTTGTACAATACACTGAATCAAATGATAATCTGATTTATGCACACTACAATGAAAAGAGGTTAATGGCTTCCACACAGTTTGAAATCAAACGTGTAATACAAAGTATCATCTAATTTGTAAAAGGCAAGAACTATAAAAAACCTCTGTTGTCCAGGAAATATCTTTTGGGTCAGAGAGAGAGGAGGAGAAATAGTTGGGAAATATAGATAAAAACTGGCATCTTGACCATAATTGAAATTCAAGAAGACTATAAAATATAGTTCAATTTTCAGTTTAGTAAATTACACTGGTAAAGACCTAAAACACATTTAACAACTCATGGCAAAGAATGTGTTCTGTACTTTTTAACTGTTACCTATGAATGAAAGAGACATTTGGAGAGTGAATTCTAGACAAGAAGGCAGTTTAAGTACTGAGACCATCAGAAATTCTCTGAACATTTTGCCTGTTGGGGAACTTCTCCAGCCAGGCCTTAGAACACTACAGAAATTTTTTTCTCTAAAATCTTTTTAAAATGTGCTGTATGAACTTTAACTACTATCTACATTTTCTATAATCTGTACATGTGAACGATGTGAGATGCAAAAGCAAGTCCTCTGTGTGCTTATAAAGGTCTTTTTGACTGTAACTCCTATGATCACATAAAGTATTTGTTGTCTGACTGAGCAAGTCATTATGCAAAGATAGGATAACATCACCCAATAACAACTATTTAAATAAATAAAACAAAAGGGAAAAATAGACTGTATTTTAGATCCAGAAAATTTTGACCTAATTAATTGGGTTTATAAGGTTGACACAAATCTGTACATCAAAGATTATAAAATTTGATAGACAATAAGTATTTGGAAACCAAAAGCAGGTTAATTCATATGAATATTTTGGTTTGGCTCCAATATTTTCCTCAATGCTTTGTCACATTTAAATTTGGGGGCCAGTATTCCTTAAATATTAATGTATTTCTCCTTGATTTATCAAATAAATTGAGACTGATAAAAAGGAAAATGTGATCCAGTATTGTATCTAAGTTCTATATGTAGGAATATGTGAAATTGCTCAACATATCCTAACAACTTAAGAAAAACTGAAGTACCTATCTTATACCTGAAGCTTACCTCTCGGCGAGAGTTTGCTGTTCATTGATTCCAACATTAAAAAGCACTGGATGTACACGAAGCAACTGTCCTTTAATCTGTAGAGGTAGTGATTCAAACATTCTAGCTGGAAGCTTCACCTCCACCACATAATGCTCCCTGAAGAAAGGGGATGGCAAAGGGAATAAGCATTACTTATTTCATTATTTTTATGTTATTTTAGATTCATTGGAAAGAAACAAAAGAAACAATTGGAATATAGACTGATTTAAGTTTTTGGTCAGTATAAGCTTATTTTCTGTCATTAATTTCTACTAGTTCAATAATCACTTCATTTATTTCACTATGACATTACTGAGCACAAAGAATTGTAAGGATTTATTTACATGTTTGATTTTTCTGTATGACTGTTGAGTTCACTACATGATTAAGAATGTTTAGTTCACTTTTGTATACCCAGGACCATGGGCATGGAGGGACATGATATTTGTTTTCTTGATTTGATTATTTTTAAAACCAAACCAGTCCCAAGAATAAGAAAAGTAATTTATTTCTTTAATAGAATGAAAACTAATAAACCAAATAATTTAAAACCTTTTTTGGCATGGCCCAACAGTTATTATTAATGAACCTCCCTGTTTGTAGTGGCCTAATTGAAAAATAATGGTTCAATTATTTAAAATATAATCTTTGGGGGTTCCTGGTCATTTTGCAACATCAGCATATCACAGAAGCATTTTCATTAAAAATTACCCTTAATGTTCAGTCGTTGAAATTTTAAATAAAATATGGCCAATAAAAATAACTGCTTGTATAGCTTGAAACTCGACATCTTCTGATGCAATGAGCATTGAGTGAAAAATAGTAGAAAGTTTTACTCAAATTTTAGGAAAACCCATGTGTTTCCATACCTATATAGAGCGGTGGGATTTTCATGCATGTTTTTGGGAAAAGCAGCACAGGACAAATAATGAATCTCTTTGTGAAAAGCTTTTTTAGTTTCTCTTAGTATAACAATACCGATAAATACTCTGTATCATTGACTCTGAGACCTGCATCTTACCTTAGCTACAAACTAGAGAAGTGGGAAATACCACAAATTCAGCAAGGAGAAATGTTAACATTACCCTCAGAAGACAGACACACTAACTTGTTTTTTTAAAAAATTGCTTTCAGTGTCATTTTTCACAATGGCATGGCTACCATGAGGCTGATGACTCTCTGAAGTTTTACAAGAATATGAGAAAAATCATTGGGTCAGTATTAATAGTAGTTAATAGTTTACCAGGGGCCAGGGAGTAGGGTAGGGATGGGACAGAAAGAGGGAGTGGTAGCTTAATGAGTGAAGGGTTTCTGTCTGAGGTGACAACAAAGTAGGGGTAATGGATATCGGTGATGATCGACCAATATTGTGCAATTAATATTACTGAACTGTATGTCTGAAAGTGGTTAAAATGGGATATTATGGTTGTGTATTTGTTACTACAATAAAAATTAAAAAAAATTTTTAAAGTTGCTCTGAAGGAGATACACATTGTATTTCTTTATGATAATTATTTTATCAGCTTTATGAAGATAATTTACAGAAAATCACTCATTTTAAATGTACAATTCAATGAGTTTTAGTAAATTTATGAGTTTTGCAACCATGAACATAAGCCAGTTTTAGAACATTTCCTTCACCTTAAAAACATCTTTTGTGCTTGTTTGCAATCCTCACTCCTACCCCCAGCCTCAGGTAACCACTGATCTATATTCTTTATGTACAGATTTTACCTTTCTGGATATTTCCTATAAACAGAATCACACAACAGTTAGTCTTTTGTGTGTGGCTTTTTTCACATAGCATAATGTTTTTGAAATCATTCATGTTATAGCATACATTAGTAGTTTTCTTCCTTTTTATTGAGGAATAGCATTCTATTGTACAGATATACCATATTTTGTTCATCTATTACCTAGTTGAAGAATACTTAGATTGCTTCAAAATTGTGGCTATTATGAATAATGCTGCTATGAACATTCATGTTCAAGTTTTCATGTGGACACATGTTTTCATTTTCTTTTGAGTATATATGCAAAAGTCATGTGGTAATTTTATGTTTAATTTTTTAAGAAACTGCCAAACTCTTTGTTTCCACAGTAGTTGCTCATTTTATATTCCCACCAGCAGTGTGTGGGGTGTCCAGGTTTTCTATATCCTTGCCAACACCTGTTATCTGTCTTTTTGATTATGACAATTCTAGTGGGGGTAAGGTGGTATTTCATTGTGGTTCCTAATGAGGAATGATGCTGAGCATGTTTTCATGTGCTTAACAGCCATTCATGTCTTACTTTGGTGAAACATCTATTCTTTTGCCAGTTTTAAATTAGGTTGTCTGTCTCAATATTATTAACCTGGATAATTTTTCTGCATACATGTCTTGTATTAGATACGTTTTGCACATATTCCCTCCCAATTTGTGACTTTTCAATTATTTGTAATTTTGATATAATCCTGTTTATCAATTTTTATCTTTTATGTATAGATCATGATTTTTGAGTCATATTTAAGAACTCTTTACCTAACCCAAGCTCACAAATATTTTTCCCTGAGCTTTCTTCTAGAAGATTCATAGATTTAGCTCTATGACCCATTGCAAGTTAATGTCTGCATCTGGTATAAAGTGAGTGTTAAAATTCTTCCATCTGTATTTGGATCCCCAATTGTCCTACCATTATTAGGAGGTGATCTCTTCTCTCTTCTTTCTGGAAGAGTTTGTGAAGGATTGGCATTATTTCTTCTTTAAATGTTTGCAGAATTCACCAGTGAAGACATCTTGACCAGAGTTTTTCTTTAGAGGAAGATATTAAATTATTACTTAAATCTCTTTGCTTGTTATAGGTCTCAGCCAATTTTCTATTCCTTGATTCAGTTTTTCATAATTTTTGTCTTTCTGAAAATGTGTCTGTTTCATCTAATACATTGGCATATAATTGTTCATAGTATTTGCTGATACTTCTCTTAATTTCTGTAGGGTCAGTAATGATGAACTCTACTTCATGATTTGGGTAATGTGAGCTTTCTCTCTTATTCTCTTGATCAGTCTAGCTAAAGTTTCGCCAATGTTTATCATTTCAAGTTTTCAATTATGGTGTCATTGAATCTCTTATTTGTTTATCTTCTTTCTGTTAATGTATGCTCTAATCTTTATTATTTTCATCCTTTTGTTTGCTTTGGTTTCAGCCTGCTTTGCTTTTTCTCATCTTAAGGTGATAGTTAAGGTTATCAATTTGAGATGGATAATATTGGTGTTTAAAGCCATAAATTTCCCTCAAAGCACTGCTTTAGTTGCATCCTATTAACTTAGATTCGTTCTGCTTTTGTTTTCATTTAGTTCAAAAAATTTCCCTTGTAATTTCTTTTTTGAACTATGTCTTCTTTCATTTTGTTTAATTAGTGAACATTGGGGGATCTCCTGAATTATATGTGTTGGTTTCTCATTTAATTCCATTATGGCCAGATAACATACTTTGTATGATTTCAATGCTTTGAAATTTATTGCTACTTGGTTTATGGCCCATCATATAGTTTACCCTGGAGAATATTCTAGGTGTGCTTGACAAATGTGTATTCTGCTTTTATTTACTGAAATGTTTTATAGAAGTCTGTTAGGTCAACTTGGTTGACAGTGTTAATGTCTTCCAGGTATTTGCTGATTTTCTATATAATTATTTTATAAATTATCAAGGATAGCGTATTTAAGTCTTCGACTACTATTGTTTAATTATCTCTGTCTTTTGGATTCTGTCCATTTTTGCTTCATGTATTTCAGAGATCTATTGTTAGGTAGGTACTCATTTATAATTTGTAGACCTTTCTTTTATCATCAAGAGAAATATTTTTGATTTAAAGTCTATTTTGTCTGATATTAGCTCTTTCATTGTTATTGTCTGCATGTTATACCTTTTTCTATCATTTTAGTTTCAACCTATTTGTGACAATGAATCTAAAGTGTTTCTCTTGTAGACAGCATAAACTTGTATCTTTTTTTTTCCCAGGCTACCAATCTTTTGATTTGATATTTAATCCATTCACATTTAAGGTAGTTATTGATATGATTGGATCTATGTCTGCCTTCTTGATATTTTTTTCCTGTATGTCTCATATTTTATTGTTTTTCTGTTCCAACTTTACTGCCTTTTATGTCTTAAACAGACATTTTCTAGTGTAGTATTGTAAGCCTTTTGTTGATCGTTTGTTTACTTTTTAAAAATTATTTTCTTGGTATTTGCTCTAAGGATTACAATATGCATCTTTAATTATCACAGTTTACTTCAGATTAATCATAACTTAATTCCAGTCTAATACAAAACCTCAGCTCCAATATAGCTCCATTCCCTCACCCCTCCTTTAAACTAATATTGCCACATATATTATGTATTTTACGTTTTAAGCCCAATAATGCAGTTTTATAACTACTGTTTTAACCAAACTAATATCTTTTAACTTAGTTAAGAAAAGGTAAAATATATTCATATAGTCTTTTATTTACTTATATATTTACATTTTTCTGGTATTGTTTATTTATTTGTGTGGATTCAAGTAATCATCTGGTGTAACTGCTATTTCCTTTCTGCCTGAAGGGTTCCCCCTTTAGTATTTCTCATAAAGTAGGATTCTAGCAACAAATTCTTTCAGTCTTGTTTATCTAAGGATATCTTTATTTTACTTTTATTTTTGAAAAGCAGTTTTGCTGTAGACAAAATTGTTGGTTGACAGTTTTTCTTTTACCACTTTGAATATATAATCCCACTGCATTTTGGCCTCCATTGTGTCTGATAAGAAGTCACCTGAAATTGTGATGTTGTTCCCCTGTTCCCTGTTTTCTCTTGAAGCTTTCAAGATTTTCTCTCTGACTTTGACTTTCAGCAGTTTAACTGTCATGTGTCTTGATGTACATCTCCCTCTCCCTCTCTCTTTTAATCCTACTTGAAGTTTGTTGAATTTTTTTGACCTGTAGATAATTGTTTTTCTTCAGATTCTGGACTTTTTGGCCATTGTTTTTCACCTTTTTTTCCAAATACTTTCTCTATATCCTATCCTTGCAGGATTCACATTTTGTGTCTGTTAGTATGCTTAATGATCTCCCACAGGCCTCTGATGTTCTGTCCATTTTTTTCATGCTTTCTTTTTTCCCTTCTTCATATTGGATAACTTCTATTCACCTATTTTCAAATTCATTGATTCTTTCTTCTGCCTTATCACATCTGATTGTGAGCATCTTTAGAGAACATTTCATTTCAGTTATTATACTTTCCACTTCAGAATTCCTATTTGTTCTTTTTATAGTCTCTCTACTGAGATTTCCTATATGAGTAGTCATTATTGTCATATTTCTCTTTAATTCTTTAAATATGATCTCCTTCAGTTCTTTGAACATATTTATATTACTTACTTTCAAGTCTTTGTCTTATAAGTTCAACATCTATACTCTCTCATACAGTTTCATACTGACTGATCTTTTTTTTTGTCCTCCTGAGTATGGGTCATATTTTCCTGTTTCTTCTCAATACTAAAACGTTGTAGCGACAATGGATTCTGATCCCCCACCCACCCGGGAGTTGTTGTTGGTATTTGTTTGTTTATTTGTTTAGTAACTTGCCTGGAAAAACTCTGTGTAGATTGTCTTCTGCATGTTGGACTGCCACTGATACCTCTGTTCAGTTTTTTGTTTCTTTTTATTGTCAATCTTAGCCTTTTTGGGGGTTGCCCCTGTGTCAGCATAGCATAGCAGTCAGACAGTATGTCTGCTACCTTTTTCCATTGGACAGACCTGTGTGTGGATTGGGAATGCATCAAAGTTCAAGTATGTCCCATATTTTACATTTTACTGTATCCTCTTTTATTTCCTCTACAGGATGCAGTTTCATATTCAACCAGGGATGTGTGGACTTCTGAGTGTGTGAGAAGCTCTGCACATGTACTCAGGCTTCTAGAACACCATGGACATATGGGAGTTTCTTGGGTCCAGTATGACTAATTTCTCAGTTCTCCTTTTTAAATGTCTGGATAACCCCCTATACATTGCTTGACAGGACTGCAACCTCAGTCTAGCTCTGATGTTGGCTTTCCCTAATTACTTGCTACCCAAATCACTACTTTTTTGACAACTCTCAAGGGTGTGTGATTTTTCTGCTCCTCAATCCAAATCAAATCAGTCTCCTCAGTAGTGAAGCCATTGATTTTCATGGCCTGCTTTGCCCCAGTAAAACTACTGACAGAGCTGGGGTTTTTGCAGCACCTGGCAAAAACACTAGACTCCTACTCTTCTCACTAGTTTTTCATCAGTAAATACTTTCAAATTTGTTGTAGGAATTTTTTTTTTTTATTTTCTTAGTCCTTAAATAGTCATTTTGGACAATTCTGTTTGGTTGCAATGTCACTTTTTGAGAAGAGGATTTGCCAACTGCTCAGTCTATCATTCTAGAAGTCCCACCCCCACCTGTATGACAACTTTTGAATTTAGGTATATCCTGAAGAGCTCTCTCAGAAAAAGTATCCTGCACATTGCCTGTACCAAATGTCATGGCCTGTAATAAAAGTATCAGCTTCTCACTTTTGGTAACAACCTACACAGTAAAACAGAGTTGTACTGCTTTTGAGACATGTGAATGGTCAGTTTTATTCCTCTTTTTTCCAGTGAATGGCAAATTAAGCATTAGTTTCCAGATAAAATATTTAGTTTTATGAAGATGTGGTTTTTCTTTGAGCTGTAAGAAACAGTCACTTTTCATTTAACCATGTGGTTCTGGGCATCCTTCTCACAAAAGTTAAAATAATTATCCTAAGTTTACCTTAGGAGAACAAGTTCATTTTTTACTTTTATACTTGTTCTCTTCTCTCTCTCTAGCAGAGAAGGGCTCCTACATCCATTCATATGTTTTCATTGTTACCTGAGAATGTTTCAAATTTCAAATACCCTCATGAAACACTTAAAAGGGTAAACACCAGAATGGTTAAAATTTGAAGGACTTATGATTGAAATGATTTGTTACAGAATATAATTCTTCCATTGAAGGTCTTTTGACACACTATCATTTTTTCTTAATTAATTTGGATATTTTGCCCATCATATACTGACCTTCAAAGCTATTTATTTAAAGCCCTTCTTGGAAATCTTACAGTCTTAGAGTGAATTGTCAAAAATAATTAAGAAAAATGGTGGTATATGCCCCTTACATAGGAATACATCTTTTCTAAAATGTTGCTGCTTTTAACTGAATTTAATTTAAACTTGTCTCAAGAATTATGATGCTATTAACCAAATGATTCCCGCAAAAGTAAGAACATCCAGAGCTTTAGACTGGACAGTAATAAAGAGAAAAATGTTCTTTCTATGAATGACATATTTTTGAATTCCTCATATTTTATGGGAGAGCATTACCATAATTCACTCCACTACAAAATGATTTACAAATATTTATGAGAATTCTAGGATTTTTTTCAGGATCTTCCCCCATCTTGTCCCCTACATTTATGTCTCATCAAAACCAAAAAGGAAAAGAAAACAAAAGAAAAATTCCCAAACAAAATCTGAATTTCCCTCGGTTTCTTTGTCAGGAGTTAATACAACATATCTAACACAGCTTGGTCTCTAGCAAATGGTCATCTCTTACCGCCTTCCTGTTATAACTGGCAAGACATCATTGGATTTGGCTTCAATTATTTTAAATGCCACTTTCCTCAAGTCTGAAATGCCAACAGCCATGTCCTCTAGCATTCCAATTTCATCACCTAAACAAGGGAAAAGGCGCCTAGTTACAAGTATGTTATTTGAAGGAAATGTCACTAGCTACTACACCTCCCTGCTAGAATAGGTTCTTGCATTTTATTGAATGACTTTCTGAGTGCAATAAATCCATTCTACAAGCTTTTCCTCAGAGCCTGAGGTTTTCTTCATGAAATAAGAACATTTCAATGGATTCCAGCAGTCAATGTATCCTTTGAGGGAAGGAAGGATGTACACATTAGCTGGGAGGTGAGAGAGAAATTTTAATCAGGTTATGAAATAAATTGCCATGCAGATTTTCTTCCATTGCCAGGACTGATATTTGATTTCTAGAAATAATAGCAATGGTTAAATTTAAAGTCAATGATCCAGACTCACTCTGGTTTTGTATTTCAAAACACTGACAAATGAAGTTTGAGAGGGAGGCAATTAAGTAAGATTCTAGACAAGTGCTATCCAATAAAAATGTTCTTTCATGATTTGTAACAAATGTCCCATGTTAATGCAAGGTGTTAATAATAATAGGGTGGTGTATGGGAACTCTGTTTTATGTATGCTTTTTCTGCAAATGTACAACTTCTCTAACAAAACAAAACAAAACAAAACACGGAGGGTGTTCAGTACAGGTGTGAAGAGGGTCCTGAACCCAGGTGAACACATGCCTTGACTTTATTAGTTTTCAAATGACAGAACTTGAAAGCATTGTTCAGTCTTAATATATCTTTAAATATCTTATCTTTAGTGAATCTTTGTTAAATGAATGAATAAGTAAATGAATTAAAAAAGAAGTAACATGCAAACCATGTATGTAATTCTAAATTTCCTGGTAGCCATATTTTTAAAAGAGTAAAATAAAAAGGACAAAATTAACTTTAATAATATATCATTGCCCAATATATCTAAAATATCATTTCAAATTTTCATTCTTTTTTCACTAGTCTTTGTAAGCTGATTTGTATCTGTAGTACATCTTGTTTGGACTAGACACATTTCAAGTGCTCAATTGCCACTGTACATTGAACATTAGAGTTCTAGACATTAGAGGGCTGGGACTTTAAAATCAAGTCATTAAAGCTATGTTGGCAAAGAGCCTTTTATATTAAAAAAAGCCAGATGGCTCAGGACTCTACTATGAAATAATGTGTGATTCCACTTTTAAAACATAATGAGGGTAAAAGTACAGTTACAAGGTAGATGAATGTAAAAAACTAAAAGGTATTATTTTTGTAATACTTGTTGCAATAAAGGTTTACTTCTCATTTTTATGCTTAACTAAAAAATCTATAGACTAAATATCCTGGTGAATAGGAACATAATTTTAACACGCACTGAAGTAATACTCACTGTATGTACTTAGCAGTCCCTCGTATTGCACTATCAAGCCCACTGTGTGAAGCTGCTGTAGGAAGCCAGGGTCATGCAAACTTGTATGTAATTTGATGATAAAGCCACAAACCAATCCAGCAAGCTAAAAAACCATGGAAAAAATTTACTGGGGTCAGCAAACACATTCATTTAATTTTTAAATATTTTAGGATTTTGAGGCACCACAGACAACTTAAAAATTCCAAGTATATGGAACAAAACTACAGTGTTTACATATACTTATTAAAAGAAGTTGATGGTCTTTGACCTAGCAAGGGTTTATATAAGAAAGCTTGAGGAAGCATGCACTGAGGAAGGGGAATGAGCACGGGCTTTGGAGTTAGGTTGAATTGTCTACCATTTCTAACAGTAGGACCATATTTAACCCTTCCAAATTCTTTTTTTTTTTTTTTTTTTCCCTAACATGTAGAATAAAAGTATTTATTTCACAGTCATTGAAAGGACACAATGAAGAAACATAAAGAAGGTAGAGAGCATCATGACTGACACAGTTAGCTCCATTCACCAATGGAACACACAACGAAGAGTGAGGCCGGGCAGGGGGGCAGACATAATGTGGATAAAATATTTCCTTTGCCTGGAAATGTTTAGAGAGGCCCTCCTTTTCCCTCCATGTCTTCTGTCTACAAAAATCAATAGCAAGGGTGGAGGTGCTTGGGAAGAAGAGGAGCTAGCAGTGCAGCTGCTGTGACAGAGGTCAGCTTTGGCTTCACAAATGGAGTTGGGAGAAGGCAAGAGAGGCGTTCCTGTCAAATCTCCAAGTCAAACCTTACGGTCCTACTAACTTCTTTTATAAACAAAAGAGGAGGAGATCACTGTGGAACTCCGTCCTAGGGTTCATAAGAGAACTGCATGGATAGAGCAAGGCAGCAGTCTCCTTCCTTACAATGTCTGTTGACAAGAGGGCACAACACAAATACTGCCTGGGTTAGACTTTCATTCATGGACTCCATGCTTTGTGATGTGGAACATACATTTCAGAGACTCAGCCATCACTTCTCAGAAATAAATACTTAACGTCTCATCTGGTTCCATGTGATGGTCAACTCATATTCATTATGAGCAAGAAAAACTGGGCATCAAAACTTTAAACAAAGAGCCCCATTACAAATAAAACTACCGAAAGAAGTCTATCATCATTCAGGATAGTATGGTAACAAGTCAGCATATGTTAACAACAACAGGTACCTACTGCTTGGCTGAAGACGATGTCTCTCCTTAGAGTCAGCATCAAACACTGGGGCAAGCTGTAGGCAAGTTCCTGAAGGAGCACAAATGTCAGGGACTGCTTGGCTCGGTTCACCACTTCTCCCATGCAGTCTTTCAGGGTAAGGATGAGGGGATACAACTGTTCATACCAGTCCTCTGGAGGGTGAGGGGTTATAAGAACAGTGGGATAGATGAAGGACGGCCTTGGAATACAGACCAGTTTATTTTATTTTCACTAAGGTCATATGTATTACTCAGGATTCACTGAGATTCTGTTTGAATATCTCCAGTCAGAATCTCTCCGCTGAACTAACTCCAGATGCCTAGAACAGCACCACTGGATCTCTCCACTTGGATCATTTAACACATCCACAGCAGAACTACTCACCTCTATGCTCACAGCTAAAATGAGTCATTGCCTGGATCTTAGTGGATGGTGTCACCAACTTTCCATGCTGGCAACTGGCATTTTTCTGGACTTCTTCTTATGTAGTTGTCACGTTTACTTGATCATAAAATTAGTTCTATTACTGAAATAACTGATCAAATGTTCATCTTCCCCTTGCTCTCACTTGTATCACCATCTAGCTCCTTCCCTAACTGATATCCTGTCCTCTAATCTTTCCCTACTCCAATGCCTTCTCAATAGTTTGGCTAGATTGGGCTTTCTAACGAATTTGAATCCCATCCTATCACTCTCTCTCTTCCTTACTTAAAATACTTTAAAAATATCAAGGCATTCAAAATGAAGTTCAAACTCATGAAAGAGCCTCCATTATCCAGTGCCTACATGCCCAGTCTAATCTCTCAGAATTTATTCACTTGCAATCTTGAGTCCTGGGTGAACTGAACAGTGCATATTTCCCCAAACCTGCCCTGCCCCCTTATCTCAATGCTTATGCAAATCTCATCTTTTCCGAGAACACTCCTTTTCTATTTATTTTCATGACAAACACTTCATCATTTCTGCAGACTCAGTTCAGGCTTTTTCTCTTCCAGGAAGCCTGCCCTGGCTTCCTCCATTCTCCTCTCATCTGCTCCCTGAATCCTGGGTTGAGTCCACTTCCTTTTGTGCTAACAAACTTTGTTTTCCCTTACAGTTATAGGACTATCTACAAATGTTTCCTCCACCGAGGGCAAGGAATTTATCTTTTAATCATTGAATCTCCAGAACCTAGCCCGGTACCTAACAGATGGTAGACACACAATAAGTTTTAACTGAATGAGTAAAGTTACAATAATCATAATAAAAATCTTTTCAGATATAGACAAGAATGAGAAAATCAAGTTTCTGGTGGTGTTTGGGATTCAACTAGCTTTTCGTCAAACCAGGATGCAAAATTGAAACCATCTGTGCAATTTATTTGTGTAGATTTTTAACATGCTTCAATTATATAAATATGACTTTACCATACCATATAGGAACAAGTTATATTCTATTTTAGCTTATTTGGAAATCAAAGCCATGATAAATGTCAAATGTTATAAATTCTGAACTGTGTGACTTTCCATTAACAGGGATAGAAATTAACAATATGATGACATATACAATTTAGTGTGAATGAGTGCATGCTGCGAAATTATATATGAGGCAGGACGTGCAATGATATGAGCTTCTCAGCACAAAAGCGTAAGCATCATAGTGATTGATGTGAGTCGTCAATAAATCAAGTTAAGACCTTGAAAGAGTTATAGGGAATGAACAAAAGGAATCATAATCAGTATTGTACCACGTCTACCATCACTTACTTGTTTGGTGTTGTAGTGTAATAGATTAGATGAAATCAACCAAAATAGTTGAAAGGATAATTAATGACCCTAATTTAATAAAAAGATACACCCTTATTAATCCTCTATGTAAATGCCTGTGATATTATAATGAGAAATACATTAGGAATATTAGGAGTTATTATTTTTTAAAAAACTATTATAGAATTAAATTGTATGATAGGGATAAGAAACTCTAGAGAAAGGAGAATTCAATGAAAAGCTGGTAAATCTTTAATCGGTTAAAATAAGCATCATAGGATGAACTATGGGCAATGGTTCAATTCATAAAAGCATTGGTTAATTATTGATTCTTATGCAATGAGTACATGTAAAAATGCAAAAATGAGGTACATTGAACTTATTTTCAGAATATAAGACACATTATTAGACATCAAGAAGAAATACCCTAGATTCCTTTAATTCTTCATATTTACATTGTTTTCTCTTTCTCATCTTCCATTCTCTCTCCCATTCTCTTGTAAATTGTTGCTTTCAATATGAATGCATAGACTGATACACAGGGAAAATAAATATTTCAAGAAATCTACTCATACATAGATCTTAAAAGACAACAGACCATAAACTATTTTGTTTCTGCTAAGCACTGCAGAGATGTTTTTACTGAAGAATTCCCAAACATAAAATAAAGCAAGTGTACAGAAGGTGGCGCTGCTTTATCAGATTGAAGTAGAACGAAGTTGGACTTCATTTCATGCAAGTGGTTGATTTACCTTTTTATGCCATTGCATTGTTCCCGAACCATGTATATTATTGTTGAAGAACTTTGCATCATACTCTCCTATGCCAGGTGGTCAGTAACTTAGTCATGAATGTGATATTCTCTTTCTAGTTAGAAAATGGAAAGTTAACTCAAGTGCCCACTTTTTTTCCCTTAAAAGACATCAAGTAACAGTTCAAATGAAATTTTGGTTGTTCTTGAATGTTTAAAAAGAAAAGAAACTTCATAGACTTCTCCATAAGTACGAGGATAATTTCTTTAATCACTTCTAAACATACCCTTAGGACTTATTTAACTAGTGGATTCTTAATTATAAATTGCAATCAGATAACTAACAAGAACAAGGGAAGGAGACAGAGAGAGGAAGAGAGAAAGGGTGGGGGAGGGAGAGGATGGGGAGGGAGGGAGAAAAGAAAAGAAGAGTCTGATTTCCAATCCTACTAGGATAGAAGTGGAAATCTGGAAGAAATGAAATAGACGTGGGCTGTTTCCACTGATGTTCTCAACCTAGATCATTGTTAGAAACTTGTCTGATACTAACAATATCCCAGTGTCTTCATTTACTATAATTATACATGCCTTTTATGGTTAAAATTTAAGGAAAATTACAATATAGGAAAACATTAATTATGAATGAGAAAATTACAAGTTTTGTGAACAAGGTAGTATGTCTTAAAGATAGTAGTAAACCTCCTATGGAGTTAAGTAAGAAAGCTAAAAATATTTTTTTTTCTAGAAAAGAATTTAAGTTCAGTGGATAAAGGAAAATTGCATAGTACTGGCAAGTGCAAATTGCAATGACTACAGGTTTTCTTCTCTGTTAATACTCACTCAGGGAAACTCTCAGGACCTGAAATAAACACCGCAAGGTGGGACAGCCCAAAGAAAGGTTGACGACACTTCATAAATGGCCATTTTGCTCCAATGAATATTCAAAACATTTTCACAAAGGAACAGCATGTGCCTTAGTTTTTTCTTTAAAAAGTGTTTTGGAAAAAAAAAAAAATTAGCTCCAGCGGGTGACACTCTTGAGATCGCTGTCATTTCTCTCACATTTGTGTCTCTGCATACTTCACTGTTCACGTGACATTTGTTTCGCAATCACTATAAAGCCACTGCCTGGCAAGGGTGAAGATGGTGTTCTTTCTGCGTTATCTAGGCCAAGAAATCATGAAATACACATACTCACTCTTCCAAGTTTACTTTCTTCATCAAGTTTCTGCTAGGAATATATGCATAGCGTGGTGATCTACCCACCAAAGCTGAGGAGCTAAGGGCCTCCTGCAACTTAGTCAACGCACAACACCTCTCACACAAGTTAACTGGCCTGGCAGGCACTTAAGTGCTCTTATCGTGAATTCTATCCCCGGGGCTCTGTTCAATGACAAAGGAAAATATGGAGAGAATCCTTTAGTGTCTATATAAAAACTTTCTGATGCTTCCTAACCCTGAGACCAAAAAGCAGAGTCTTTCGTCAAGAAAACATAAAATATGTGTGGCTTAACTGAGATTTTCCTGAGCTTTGTGAAGTGTGTTGGAAGCCATCCAAGCCGAGGCTCTGTTTTCTAGCCCTTTACGTGCTTCTGTAATGTATTCAAGTGAAGTTCTCTGAAGGATTCAAAGAACGAATGCCAGGTGCCCCCCTCACCTCCTCCACACACCATCTATTTTCTGTACAGGATGTTCAGGTCCTCTAAGCTTAGTGGCTCTTATGTTCCTCAGGAGAAAAATAAAAGCCAAAACCAACCAACTGTAGCAGAGCTTAATGCTTTCTTTCCAATTTCTGAGCCATTTTCTTCTCAAGTGCTTGGTCTTCTTTGCTCATTTAAAATAACTGACTTCCACGAAAGCTTGTAGCCATTGTTATTTTTATCACAACTTTTCAGACATGCCAAAAAAAAGAAAAAGAAAAGCTAAAAGGTTGCATGTCTGTTAAACTTTATGCAAAGAGATAAGAGAAGAAGAAACGAGCCTAATTCTTAGGATTCATCTAAGTTGAGAGGAGGATGAACTGTGAAGTCAAGAAATCAGAATGGCCTTAAAGGAGGATGATAAAATTCCCAAGGTATGAGGAGTGCACAGACCCTACCCCAGCCAACTGGGACTTTTGTACAAGTCTAAATTTCAGTAGCACAGAAGTGGCAATGGTTGAAAGAAGGGTACATGGCTGGGGAGGGAGAGTAGGGTATGGATATCCCTGTTCAAATAGTCATTGCAGCCATAAAAAGGGCCTCAACTCAGATATGGCTACCAATGTACTCTTCTGAGTGAGGACCCTGCCTTTCAGGGATAATTTTATAATTGCAACACCTTAACTCAGATAGGTCTATTAATGGTAAGTCTTCCTCTCCAAATATTTTACAGCTAAACTCATTTGGATGAATAGAATACATGTGGCAACATAACTATAAACACCTTTTGTGGACTTGACACCTGCCCATAATAGTATCAAAATATGTGGACATATCCCAGGGATACGTGGCATGGATACTTCCAGACAATGAATGAGTAATTCAGGAGACGGAAGTCCCCACTGAGGCTTGGCTACACAAAATGTCTTCCTCCAAGCTTTCCTGACCCCCATCCCTCCCTGTCCTTATACTCCATCTGCTGTTTACAGTCCAGGAACTGAAAAACCAATCTGTATCTATTTATCTTACTTTAATAAATGCTAACCTCTTTTTCTTGTATCACATTTTCCCTTTTTTCCATTGCCATCATGAGGAATACATGCATTCTTTGTACAAATGGGATGGCTTATATGTCCAGGTCCTACGGGTGATGTCAATATCTATAACTCATTGCCCATACCCTCAAGGAGCTTAAAACAGAGGGGAGAGTAAGCAGTATAAATAATGCCTACAACATAAGGGAGTATATGAAAGTGCTACTGGGATAGTGATAAAACAAGTTTAGAAAGTTAAGAGTTTAGAGGCAAAAGAGAAGTGAGTGGAGAGAGGATCACATTTGTTCATGGTTATTTCATTTATTGAGCATTGAAGGAAGTCATATGTGGAGGGAGTTCAAGAAAGTCTACATGACAAGCAGGTAGTGAGCACCCATAAAGTGAGACTTTGTCTGAATAAAGTCTGGGCAGAATGTTTGGTTTGACAATGTGAAGACCCATTCACAGATGCCCCACAATGATAAACTGGAGGGAGCTATATGAGTTAATGGAAGGGCAGAGGGAACGCACTGAGCTGACTCAAGGACTTGGAAAGAGGGGGAATAAAATGGAAGTGAATGTTGAACTGGAGGTTATAGAGTAAAATCAATGGAAAACTGGGAGAAGATAGTCACCATACTAGGGGTAGGGAATGGGGGTAGGTAGGGGTGGGAAACAGATTGGTGCAGAGTATGTGTGAGCAAAGGGTCAAGAGCTAAGCAGAAGGCCAAATCTAGAAACAATGGGAAGGGCAAAGGGAAGCAAGGTTTGTGGGGACCCTGGGAGGGAGGTAGTACATGAAGGCTGCACCTTCCATGGCCTCTACCTCACAGCAACCTCTAAGGCGCCAAGGGTACTGAAACAAAGGATAAGCATGTATATGTATTTTAAAATCTAATTATCTTAGTGTCCGCTGGCCTATGGCCAAGGTTTGTGAACTGTCTTCTCACCTTCCAACTATTTTAGAAATGAGGGACATTGCCAGTTCGAGACAAACTTCTATGAGAAGAACAAAGCAACCTTTTCTCATGTTACGGGAACCTTGTTTGTTTAAACCCTGCCAGCTTGAGAACACAGTGTCATAAAACTTTTCAGTCTTGCTCTTACAAAAATAGCAAAGGAAATGCATCAAAAGATATCCTGGTTAAACTTCTCATTTCATAGCACAAAGTTGAAAGCCTTAAGTAAATTCTGCTAAGACAGATTCCAGGAACTAAATCCATTAATCAAACAACTCCTGTATTTGTTGTAGCGCACAAGTTTTGAATTTGGGTTATACTGAACTGGGAGGAGTCACACACTCACATTCACTGGGTTTACTTTGTCTTTTGGCTTTAAATAAAGTGTAACTTCAGGACTCTGGCCTACAAACAGACTGGGTATTTAAGAAGAAAATGCATAGGTCATAGGTCAGAGGTCATGGAGCCCCCTGAAATTAGCAACATGTCTACATCAGAGAGCTCTTGCCATTTAAATTTTGTCTCTCACCTAAGGTTGAGAAGAGGTAGTAGACTGAAGAGTTTACTGGGTTGATTGAAGCCTGATTAGCACACAGGCATCCAGAGGAGGGAATTGTGATACATTTCTACCCCAGATAGAACTAAGCCAGTGTAGCAGATTTCTGGTCATGTTCAAGGCCAGTGGATTACACTCTGCTAGTTTTTGATTTCTGCAAATGCAACAGAGCTTCATGTATATAGATTTAACTTAATAGTGCTGACTAAGCAGACAAGTAAATAAACATCAATGTAAACAGTGTATTTCTCAGGTCATTCCACTCAAAAGTCATATGCCTCAAAGTCTCCAGATAGGAGGCATGACTCTCCCTTTTCCTCCCTCTATCCCAGTTTTTCTGTGGTGTTTATGAATAAGTTCAGCAAATTTTCAAGTGTAATTATGACTACATGCAATTCTTAAGTTTTGTGTAAGGCGCCACTCCACAGTAAACCTTTAAGAGATGCAAACAGGATTGGCTTTCATGAAGTTGTCCCATACTATCACTAATTTGTACCTGATAAAATGTAACATTTTGCTAAACGGGTGACAGCAAAATGTTATCTGTACAGAGTAAGATTAGAGATGCTTTATCCTGGAAAGAACAGAAACTGTGCATCCTAGCTGTAAGGAGTTCAGGCTCTGCAGTCAGACCACCATGTATCTGCCTGGAATATGCATGTGAGTGTTATCTCAATTCTATCTCTTTTTCCACTAACTTTGTATAATTACCTCCTGAGTGTTGTGAGAATTAAATGAGTTAGCACAGACAATATGTTTAAAACTGATTTTAGCACTTATCACGCAATCACTAAATGTGAGCCGCTACCCCAAAGGAAAATTGAAACAATTATAAAATAATTTCTACATGCTGCCACCATATCTATCCACCTACCAACATTTGTTCTTTATGCTGTTACTTTTCTCCTATTTCTGGATATGAATTGTTGGTTCTTTAGCTGAGGCCAGGTCCTCTAACAGCATACCAGGTCTCCTCCCCTCTTCCTTAAGAGTATCAATCCAGCAATCGTTTCCCTCACTCCTAAATTAGCAGTATTTCCTTTTTATACTGGATCATTCCACTCAGCTCACAGAAATACTGCTACTCTCCATCTTTAACAAATAACCCTCTCTTGACCCCAATTCCCTCTGTAGGGTCTATTTCTCTACTTCCTTTCCGTGAAACTCCTCTAAAAAGTTGTTTGTACCTGCTGCCTCCATTTGCTTTACTTCCTTTCCTCTTAACCCACTGTGCTCAGTTCTAACCCTCACCCACTCTATTAAAGCTACTCTTGTCAGTGTTACCAATGACTCTGACACTGCTAAACCCAAAGTCACTTCTCAGTCCTCATTTTACTTGATCAGTAGCATTAGGCATGTGATTATTCCTGCCTAGAAATATCTTCTAATCTTGGCTTTCAGGATATCATCTTCTCTTGGTATTTCTCCTACCCCATGGTCACTTTATGCAACTTTGTTGCTGGTTCTTCCACTACTTTCTGACCTAACATTGGAATGTGCCCAGGTATAATCTATGCCATTTTGTTTTCCCTGTACACTCAATCACTTGTTAAAGCTACTTAGTCTCATGGCTTTAAGTACCATCCACAGCTGACAATTTCTAAATTGATATCTTTACCCTGAACCATTCCTGAATCCAAGATTCTTATATACAAGTGCATCGTCATACTAAGCATACCAAACCTGGCATGTTCCAAATGGTTCCCATTCTTCTTCCCCAAACCCATTCTATCTAGGGTCTTCCCCAAACTAGTTATGGCCATCCACATCGTTCCAGTTGCCCAGGCCAAAAACCTTTGAGTCTTTCTTGTCTCTGCCTTTTCTCTCATTCTCCATCCACGCCATCAGAAAACCCTGTTGGCACTACCTTCAAAACATAGCCACAATATGCCTATTTTTCATCACTTCCACTACCACAGCTTGGTCCAAGCCACTATCATGTCTAACTTGTCTATACCTGGCTATACTCTTTCCACCAACACAACACAACAGACAATGTGTTAAAATCTAAGTCAAATTAGGTTAATCCTCTTCTCGAAACCCTCCAGTTGCATCTCCATTTTGTTCAGAATAAAAGCCAAAGTCAGCACAAGAGCCCTATGTGATCCTTCCCCCAAAATCCCCCTCTAACTTCATCTTCTACTCTCTCCCCTCCACTTACATGGAACCAAAGCAGCTTCCTGGCTATTCCCTGAACACTGCAGGCATAATTTTGCCACAAGGTCTTTGTTCTAGCTATTTTCTCTGTCTAGTATATCCTTTCCCCAGATGTTCACATGGCTCAACCCCTCACCTCTTTCATGTTTTTACTCAAACAGCAACTTCTTATTCGAGCTTACATTAACCAGTCCACGAAACTGCAATTCCTGCCCTGTACTCCAAAATCCTCTCACTCTGCTAACATAGAATTTGCCATCATTAACATATTATGTAAAGTATCTATTTCTTATGTTATTTTTAAATGTCTCTTCCCTACTAGACTATAGACTTCAGGAGGGCAGGTATGTTTGTCTGTTTTGTTCATTAATGTATCCCCAGAGTCTAGAATACTGTCGGGCAAATAGTAGGTATTCAATTAAAATATGGTGAGTGACTGAGAGGAAAGAAAAAAGTCATGTTTAATAATGTAGCATTATTATTTTAATACTATAAAAGTTTAGAACTGGAAGAAACCTTAGAAATTTGCAGACGATCTTCATTTTAGCAATGAAGAAAGTCAGGTCCAGACAATTTAAATGACTTGCTGAAGCTCACATATTCAAGGAAGCAGCAAATAGTGGACTTGCCAACCTTCCTGGATCTGAGCCAAGCATTCTGTTATATTATATTTCATTGCACAGTTTTTAAGGGAAACAACAGTAGCTTTCTGATAGACCAGATATTCAAAATTTCCTAAGTATTAATTATTGAAATTCTAAGCTTATAATAAAAGTTTCCTGTGTATCTTTACATTATTTATTTACCAAGTATTTAAAAGTAGCTAGCATACTTTAAAAATTGTTTCTCCTACTGTCCATTAGTTTTTAAAAGCCTGATTCACTGTATTTTTTCCAGTGAAATTCCAAACATTTACATGTAGAAATTAATGATTTCAGAACTATTAGTATTTAAACCTTTTGATGAAAATCGATGCTTTGTGTTTAAATCTTTGTATTTTACAAAATAAAATGGATCTGTTATATACTATAAAACCACTGAAATAATTATCTAATGTTGAGCATATGTTCGGAGAACATTAGTGCCTTTATGCATGTGTATGTGAATATAAAAATACGTTGAAAAAATTCACTGAATAATATCAAGAAAAACTGCCTAAGCATTTCTTGTAGGGTGTTAGTTTTAAATCAAGGTGATTAGGCCTTTATTCCACTATGTTAGACTCCTACAGTTTGCCAGGAATTATTTTAGCTCTGGAAATTCAAGTTCAAATCACAAAACCCTAGCATATTTTCTCACAGAGCCAAGTCTAATAGGGGAGATAATATTTAAAATATATGAGAGTTACAGAGGTTTCAAAATAGTTGGCCCAAAGGCCAATCTTATTTGGCCTGCAAAAGTATTTTATTTAGACTTCCTAGTGTTCTAACCATTTTTAAAACACCAATTATTGAAATTTAAAAATTGAATTTAGATTTATATGAAAAATCAGATGAATTGGTAACTTTAGGCCCATATTCTGCCATGGAAATGACTGGCTGGAGCTGGAGTGGTGGTGCCTTTTGATGGGACATATCATATCCTCCCTAGTTTGTCTCAGTTTCCATCCATTGCACCCCACATAAGGAGTGTGGGCCTTTGCACGTGCAATCCCTGAATGAAATGTGATAATGCTTTGAGAGAGTTTGAATAACCTGTGTTGGTGACACGCAAAGGGGACAA